>NW_027140501.1:1342500-1630000 GCF_036365525.1 Heterodontus francisci | reverse complement strand
ACCCTGAGACTTATATATATGCACACACACATCACACACACACACACCACAGCACAGACACTGAGACTTATATATATGCACACACACACACACATCACAGCCCAGACACTGAGACTTATATATATATATATATACACAGACACACCAGAACCCAGGCACTGCGATATATATGTATATATATTTATATATATTTACACACACACACTCTGTCTCTCTCTCGCTCACATTCTCTCTCACACACACACACTTGCTGAATCACATTATCTCAAATACGCGCACACCCTCTCTCTCTCTAATTTCTCTGTTTATTTCTGACACTCACACACATACACAGATCTGGTAACATTGCTGCAGTCTGATGTCTAATTTCTCTGTTTATTTCTGACACTCACACACATACACAGATCTGGTAACATTGCTGCCGTCTGATGTCTAATTTCTCTGTTTATTTCTGACACTCACACACATACACAGATCTGGTAACATTGCTGCCGTCTGATGTCTAATTTCTCTGTTTATTTCTGACACTCACACACATACATTGATCTCTTAACTTTGCTCCAGTCTGATGTCTAATTTCTCTGTTTATTTCTGACACTCACACACATACACTGATCTGGTAACTTTGCTCCAGTCTGATGTCTAATTTCTCTGTTTATTTCTGACACTCACACACATACACTGATCTGGTAACTTTGCTCCAGTCTGATGTCTAATTTCTCTGTTTATTTCTGACACTCACACACATACACAGATCTGGTAACATTGCTCCAGTCTGATGTCTAATTTCTCTGTTTATTTCCCTTCCTCACAGTTAACTTGCTGACGATTGGGATCCTGTCTCGGGGAAAGTGCGGTCTCTCCAAATGTGTCACTCGGTACCTGGTGGCCATGTCAGCGGCGGATCTACTGGTCATTATCCTGGACCTGATATTCAGACACATTCCCATTGTTTATCGGGAACAGTTTCAGTTCCTGTATTACATCCCCGTGTGTAATATCCACGCCGTCCTGCTTTACACAGTCACAGACTGTTCTGTCTGGTTCACCGTCACTTTCACCTTTGATCGATTTGTGGCCATTTGTTGTCAGAATCTGAAAAGTAAATATTGCAGTGAGAAAACATGTGCTGTGGTTGTGGGAACAGTGAGTGTGCTGAGCTGTTTAAAGAACATCTTCTGGTATTTTATGTTAACGGGTTGGTATTCGCTGGGGAACGATCCCTGGTTTTGTGATGTAACAATGGATGTTCAGTATTCTCGTGTCTGGGGAACAATCGAGTTCCTCCACAACATTCTAACCCCGGCCGTCCCATTTGTGCTGATTCTGCTGCTCAACGCTCTCACCGTCAGACACATTTTAGTGAGCAGCAGAGGACGCAGGAGACTCCGGGCTCACAGCAGTGGGGAGAGTCACAGAGACCCCGAGATGGAGAGTCGAAGGAAATCTATCATTTTACTGTTAGTTATCTCTGGTAATTTCATGCTGTTGTGGGCCCTGTTAATGGTGTATTCTATATGGAGCCGGATGTGGTGGATGGGTTATCAGTCTGTTTATCTCCCTTGGTTTCTGCAGGAATTGTCCTTCATGCTCCAGCTCCTGAGCTGCTCCACAAACACTGTGATTTACGCCGTGACCCAGACTCAGTTCAGAGAGCAGGTGAAGAATGTGCTGAAATATCCCTTTAATACAATTATTAAATTAATTCAATAATCAGAGGAGGGGGAGGGGCCCGTCACCATGGAGACAGAGCGGGGGAGGGGCCTGTCACCATGGAGACAGAGCGGGGGAGGGGACTGTCACCATGGAGACAGAGCGGGGGAGGGGCCTCTCACCATGGAGACAGAGCGGGGGAGGGGCCTTTCACCATGGAGACAGAGCGGGGGAGGGGCCTCTCTCCATGGAGACAGAGCGGGGGAGGGGACTGTCACCATGGAGACAGAGCGGGGGAGGAGACTGTCACCATGGAGACAGAGCGGGGGAGGGGACTGTCACCATGGAGACAGAGCGGGGGAGGGGACTGTCACCATGGAGACAGAGTGGGCTAGGGGCCTGTCACCATGGAGACAGAGCGTGGGAGGGGACTGTCACCATGGAGACAGAGCGGGGGCGGGGACTGTCACCATGTAGACAGAGCGGGGGGAGGGGCCTCTCACCATGGAGACAGAGCGGGGGAGGGGCCTGTCACCATGGAGACAGAGCGGGGGAGGGGCCTCTCACCATGGAGACAGAGCGGGGGAGGGGCCTCTCACCATGGAGACAGAGCGGGGGAGGGGCCTCTCTCCATGGAGACAGAGCGGGGGAGGGGCCTCTCACCATGGAGACAGAGCGGGGGAGGGGACTGTCACCATGGAGACAGAGTGGGGGAGGGGCCTGTCACCATGGAGACAGAGCGGGGGAGGGGCCTCTCACCATGGAGGCAGAGCGGAGGAGGGGCCTCTCACCATGGAGACAGAGCGGGGGAGGGGACTGTCACCATGGAGACAGAGCGGGGGAGGGGCCTGTCACTATGGAGACAGAGCGGGGGAGGGGACTGTCACCATGGAGACAGAGCGGGGGAGGGGCCTCTCACCATGGAGACAGAGCGGGGGGAGGGGACTGTCACCATGGAGACAGAGCGGGGGAGGGGCCTCTCACCATGGAGACAGAGCGGGGGAGGGGCCTCTCACCATGGAGACAGAGCGGGGGAGGGGCCTCTCACCATGGAGACAGAGCGGGGGAGGGGCCTCTCACCATGGAGACAGAGCGGGGGAGGGGCCTCTCACCATGGAGACAGAGCGGGGGAGGGGCCTCTCACCATGGAGACAGAGCGGGGGAGGGGCCTCTCACCATGGAGACAGAGCGGGGGAGGGGCCTCTCACCATGTAGACAGAGCGGGGGAGGGGACTGTCACCATGGAGACAGAGCGGGGGAGGGGGACTGTCACCATGTAGACAGAGCGGGGGAGGAGCCTGTCACCATGGAGACAGAGCGGGGGAGGGGCCTCTCACCATGTAGACAGAGCGGGGGAGGGGCCTCTCACCATGGAGACAGAGCGGGGGAGGAGCCTGTCACCATGGAGACAGAGCGGGGGAGGGGCCTCTCACCATGGAGACAGAGCGGGGGAGGGGCCTCTCACCATGGAGACAGAGCGGGGGAGGAGCCTGTCACCATGGAGACAGAGCGGGGGAGGGGCCTCTCACCATGGAGACAGAGCGGGGGAGGGGCCTCTCACCATGGAGACAGAGTGGGAGAGGAGCCTGTCACCATGGATACAGAACGGGGCAGGGGCCTGTCACCATGGAGACAGAGCGGGGGAGGGGCCTCTCACCATGGAGACAGAGCGGGGGGAGGGGACTGTCACCATGGAGACAGAGCGGGGGAGGGGCCTCTCACCATGGAGACAGAGCGGGGGAGGGGACTGTCACCATGGAGACAGAGCGGGGGAGGGGCCTGTCACCATGGAGATAGAGCGGGGGAGGAGCCTGTCACCATGGAGACGGAACGGGGGAGGGGCATGTCACCATGGAGACAGAGCGGGGGAGGGGCCTCTCACCATGGAGACAGAGCGGGGGAGGGGCCTGTCACCATGGAGACAGAGCGGGGGAGGGGCCTCTCACCATGGAGACAGAGCGGGGGAGGGGCCTCTCACCATGGAGACAGAGTGGGGGAGGGGCCTCTCACCATGGAGACAGAGCGGGGGAGGGGCCTGTCACCATGGAGACAGAGCGGTGGAGGGGCCTCTCACCATGGAGACAGAGCGGGGGAGGGGCCTCTCACCATGGAGACAGAGCGGGGGAGGGGCCTCTCACCATGGAGACAGAGCGGGGGAGGAGTCTGTCACCATGGAGACAGAGCGGGGGAGGGGCCTCTCACCATGGAGACAGAGCGGGGGAGGAGACTGTCACCATGGATACAGAGCGGGGGAGGGGCCTCTCACCATGGAGACAGAGCGGGGGAGGGGCCTGTCACCATGGAGACAGAGCGGGGTAGGGGCCTCTCACCATGGAGACAGAGCGGGGGAGGAGCCTGTCACCATGGATACAGAAGGGGGGAGGGGCCTGTCACCATGGAGACAGAGCGGGGGAGGGGCCTGTCACCATGGAGACAGAGCGGGGGAGGGGCCTCCCACCATGGAGACAGAGCGGGGGAGGGGCCTCTCACCATGGAGACAGAGCGGGGGAGGGGCCTCTCACCATGGAGACAGAGCGGGGGAGGGGCCTCTCTCCATGGAGACAGAGCGGGGGAGGGGACTGTCACCATGGAGACAGAGCGGGGAGGGGCATCTCACCATGGAGACAGAGCGGGGGAGGGGACTGTCACCATGGAGACAGAACGGGGGAGGGGCCTCTCACCATGGAGACAGAGCGGGGGAGGGGACTGTCAACATGGAGACAGAGCGGGGGAGGGGACTGTCACCATGGAGACAGAGCGGGGGAGGGGCCTGTCACCATGGATACAGAGCGGGGGAGGGGCCTCTCACCATGGAGACAGAGCGGGGGAGGGGCCTCTCACGATGGAGACAGAGCGGGGGAGGGGCCTCTCACCATGGAGACAGAGCGGGGGAGGGGACTGTCACCATGGAGACAGAGCGGGGGAGGGGCCTGTCACCATGGATACAGAGCGGGGGCGGGGCCTCTCACCATGGAGACAGAGCGGGGGAGGTGCCTCTCACCATGGAGACAGAGCGGGGAGGGGCCTCTCACCATGGAGACAGAGCGGGGGAGGGGACTGTCACCATGGAGACAGAGCGGGGAGGAGACTGTCACCATGGAGACAGAGCGGGGGAGTGGCCTCTCACCATGGAGACAGAGCGGGGGAGGGGCCTCTCACCATGGAGACAGAGCGGGGGAGGGGGCCTCTCACCATGGAGACAGAGCGGGGGAGGGGCCTCTCACCATGGAGACAGAGCAGGGGAGGGGCCTGTCACCATGGAGACAGAGCGGGGGAGGGGACTGTCACCATGGAGACAGAGCGGGGGAGGGGACTGTCACCATGGAGACAGAGCGGGGGAGGGGCCTCTCACCATGGAGACAGAGCGGGGGAGGAGACTGTCACCATGGAGACAGAACGGGGGAGGGGCCTCTCACCATGGAGACAGAGCGGGGGAGGGGACTGTCACCATGGAGACAGAGCGGGGGAGGGGACTGTCACCATGGAGACAGAGCGGGGGAGGGGACTCTCACCATGGAGACAGAGCGGGGGAGGGGCCTGTCTCCATGGAGACAGAGCGGGGGAGGGGCCTCTCACCATGGAGACAGAGCGGGGGAGGGGCCTCTCACCATGGAGACAGAGCGGGGGAGGGGCCTCTCACCATGGAGACAGAGCGGGGGAGGGGCCTCTCACCATGGAGACAGAGCGGGGGAGCGGCCTCTCACCATGGAGACAGAGCGGGGGAGGGGCCTCTCACCATGGAGACAGAACGGGGGAGGGGCCTGTCACCATGGAGACAGAGCGGGGGAGGGGACTCTCACCATGGAGACAGAGCGGGGGAGGGGACTGTCACCATGGAGACAGAGCGGGGGAGGGGCCTCTCACCATGGAGACAGAGCGGGGGAGGGGACTGTCACCATGGAGACAGAGCGGGGGAGGGGCCTGTCACCATGGAGATAGAGCGGGGGAGGAGCCTGTCACCATGGAGACAGAACGGGGGAGGGGCATGTCACCATGGAGACAGAGCGGGGGAGGGGCCTCTCACCATGGAGACAGAGCGGGGGAGGGGCCTGTCACCATGGAGACAGAGCTGGGGAGGGGCCTCTCACCATGGAGACAGAGCGGGGGAGGGGCCTCTCACCATGGAGACAGAGTGGGGGAGGGGCCTCTCACCATGGAGACAGAGCGGGGGAGGGGCCTGTCACCATGGAGACAGAGCGGTGGAGGGGCCTCTCACCATGGAGACAGAGCGGGGGAGGGGCCTCTCACCATGGAGACAGAGCGGGGGAGGGGCCTCTCACCATGGAGACAGAGCGGGGGAGGAGTCTGTCACCATGGAGACAGAGCGGGGGAGGGGCCTCTCACCATGGAGACAGAGCGGGGGAGGAGACTGTCACCATGGATACAGAGCGGGGGAGGGGCCTCTCACCATGGAGACAGAGCGGGGGAGGGGCCTGTCACCATGGAGACAGAGCGGGGTAGGGGCCTCTCACCATGGAGACAGAGCGGGGGAGGAGCCTGTCACCATGGATACAGAAGGGGGGAGGGGCCTGTCACCATGGAGACAGAGCGGGGGAGGGGCCTGTCACCATGGAGACAGAGCGGGGGAGGGGCCTCCCACCATGGAGACAGAGCGGGGGAGGGGCCTCTCACCATGGAGACAGAGCGGGGGAGGGGCCTCTCTCCATGGAGACAGAGCGGGGGAGGGGACTGTCACCATGGAGACAGAGCGGGGGAGGGGCCTCTCACCATGGAGACAGAGCGGGGGAGGGGACTGTCACCATGGAGACAGAACGGGGGAGGGGCCTCTCACCATGGAGACAGAGCGGGGGAGGGGACTGTCAACATGGAGACAGAGCGGGGGAGGGGACTGTCACCATGGAGACAGAGCGGGGGAGGGGCCTGTCACCATGGATACAGAGCGGGGGAGGGGCCTCTCACCATGGAGACAGAGCGGGGGAGGGGCCTCTCACCATGGAGACAGAGCGGGGGAGGGGCCTCTCACCATGGAGACAGAGCGGGGGAGGGGACTGTCACCATGGAGACAGAGCGGGGGAGGGGCCTGTCACCATGGATACAGAGCGGGGGAGGGGCCTCTCACCATGGAGACAGAGCGGGGGAGGGGCCTCTCACCATGGAGACAGAGCGGGGGAGGGGCCTCTCACCATGGAGACAGAGCGGGGGAGGGGACTGTCACCATGGAGACAGAGCGGGGAGGAGACTGTCACCATGGAGACAGAGCGGGGGAGTGGCCTCTCACCATGGAGACAGAGCGGGGGAGGGGCCTCTCACCATGGAGACAGAGCGGGGGAGGGGCCTCTCACCATGGAGACAGAGCGGGGGAGGGGCCTCTCACCATGGAGACAGAGCGGGGGAGGGGCCTGTCACCATGGAGACAGAGCGGGGGAGGCGACTGTCACCATGGAGACAGAGCGGGGGAGGGGACTGTCACCATGGAGACAGAGCGGGGGAGGGGCCTCTCACCATGGAGACAGAGCGGGGGAGGAGCCTGTCACCATGGAGACAGAACGGGGGAGGGGCCTCTCACCATGGAGACAGAGCGGGGGAGGGGACTGTCACCATGGAGACAGAGCGGGGGAGGGGACTGTCACCATGGAGACAGAGCGGGGGAGGGGACTCTCACCATGGAGACAGAGCGGGGGAGGGGCCTGTCACCATGGAGACAGAGCGGGGGAGGGGCCTCTCACCATGGAGACAGAGCGGGGGAGGGGCCTCTCACCATGGAGACAGAGCGGGGGGAGCGGCCTCTCACCATGGAGACAGAGCGGGGGAGGGGCCTCTCACCATGGAGACAGAGCGGGGGCGGGGCCTGTCACCATGGAGACAGAGCGGGGGAGGGGCCTCTCACCATGGAGACAGAGCGGGGGAGGGGTCTCTCACCATGGAGACAGAGCGGGGGAGGGGCCTGTCACCATGGAGACAGAGCGGGGGAGGGGACTGTCACCATGGAGACAGAGCGGGGGAGGGGCCTGTCACCATGGAGACAGAGCGGGGGAGGGAACTGTCACCATGTAGACAGAGCGGGGGAGGGGACTGTCACCATGGAGACAGAGCGGGGGAGGGGCCTGTCACCATGGAGACAGAGCGGGGGCGGGGCCTCTCACCATGGAGACAGAGCGGGGGAGGGGACTGTCACCATGAAGACAGAGCGGGGAAGGAGACTGTCACCATGGAGACAGAGCGGGGGAGGGGCCTGTCACCATGGAGACAGAGCGGGGTAGGGGCTGTCACCATGGAGACAGAGCGGGGGAGGGGCCTGTCACCATGGAGACAGAGCGGGGGAGGGGACTGTCACCATGGAGACAGAGCGGGGGAGGGGCCTCTCACCATGGAGACAGAGCGGGGGAGGGGACTGTCACCATGGAGACTGAGCGGGGGAGGGGCTTCTCACCATGGAGACAGAGCGGGGGAGGGGCCTGTCACCATGGAGACAGAGCGGGGGAGGGGGCCTGTCACCATGGAGACAGAGCGGGGGAGGGGACTGTCATGATGGAGACAGAGCGGGGGGAGGGGCCTGTCACCATGGAGACAGAGCGGGGGAGGGGGCTGTCACCATGGAGACAGAGCGGGGGAGGGGCCTGTCACCATGGAGACAGAGCGGGGGAGGGGCCTCTCACCATGGAGACAGAGCGGGGGAGGGGCCTGTCACCATGGAGACAGAGCGGGGGAGGGGCCTCTCACCATGGAGACAGAGCGGGGGAGGGGCCTGTCACCATGGAGACAGAGCGGGGGAGGAGACTGTCACCATGGAGACAGAGCGGGGGGAGGGGCCTGTCACAATGGAGACAGAGCGGGGGAGGGGCCTGTCACCATGGAGACAGAGCGGGGGAGGGGCCTCTCACCATGGAGACAGAGCGGGGGAGGGGCCTCTCACCATGGATACAGAGCGGGGGAGGGGCCTCTCACCATGGAGACAGAGCGGGGGAGGGGACTGTCACCATGGAGACAGAGCGAGGGAGGGGCCTGTTTCCAAGGAGACGGCGAGTGGGGGCGTGGTCTGTTACCAAAGTGACGGCGAGTGGGGGCGTGGTCTTTTTCCAGAGTGACGGGAGTGGGGGCGGGGTCTGTTACCAAGGTGACGGCGAGTGGGGGCGGGGTCTGTTTCCAGGGTGACGGGAGTGGGGGCGGGGTCTGTTACCAAGGTGACGGCGAGTGGGGGCGGGGTCTGTTTCCAAGGTGACGGGAGTGGGGGCGGGGTCTGTTTCCAAGGTGACGGTGAGTGGGGGCGGGGTCTGTTTCCAGAGTGACGGCGAATGGGGGCGTGGTCTGTTACCAAAGTGACGGCGAGTGGGGGCGGGGTCTGTTTCCAAGGTGACGTGAGTGGGGGCGGGGTATGTTTCTAAGGTGACGGGAGTGGGGGCGGAGTCTGTTACCAAAGTGATGGCGAGTGGGGGCGAGGTCTGTTTCCAAGGTGACGGGAGTGGGGGCGGGGTCTGTTTCCAAGGTGACGGTGAGTGGAGGCGGGGTCTGTTTCCAGAGTGACGGCGAATGGGGGCGTGGTCTGTTACCAAAGTGACGGCGAGTGGGGGCGGGGTCTGTTTCCAAGGTGACGGGAGTGGGGGCGGGGTATGTTTCTAAGGTGACGGGAGTGGGGGCGGAGTCTGTTACCAAAGTGATGGCGAGTGGGGGCGGGGTCTGTTTCCAAGGTGACGGCGAGTGGGGGCGGGGTCTGTTTCCAGAGTGACGGGAATGTGGGTGGGGTCTGTTACCAAGGTGACGGAGTGGGGGCGGGGTCTGTTACCAGGGTGACGGAGTGGGGGCGGGGTCTGTTACCAAGGTGACGGGAGTGGGGGCGGGGTCTGTAACCAAGGTGACGGGAGTGGGGCGGGGTCTGTTTCCAGGGTGACGGGAGTGGGGGCGGGGTCTGTTTCCAGGGTGACGGGAATGTGGGTGGGGTCTGTTTCCAGGGTGACGGGAGTGGGGGCGGGGTCTGTTACCAAGGTGACGGGAGAGGGGGCGGGGTCTGTTACCAAGGTGACGTGAGTGGGGGCGTGGTCTGTTACCTAACTGACGGAGTGGGGGCGGGGTCTGTTACCAGGGTGACGGAGTGGGGGCGGGGTCTGTTACCAAGGTGACGGGAGTGGGGGCGGGGTCTGTAACCAAGGTGACGGGAGTGGGGGCGGGGTCTGTTTCCAGGGTGACGGGAGTGGGGGCGGGGTCTGTTTCCAGGGTGACGGGAGTGTGGGCGGGGTCTGCTTCCAGGGTGACGGGAGTGGGGGCGGGGTCTGTTACCAAGGTGACGGGTGTGGGGGCGGGGTCTGTTTCCAGGGTGACGGGAGTGGGGGCGGGGTCTGTTTCCAGGGTGAGGGGAGTGGGGGCGGGGTCTGTTTCCAGGGTGACGGGAGTGGGGGCGGGGTCTGTTTCCAGAGTGACGGGTGTGGGGGCGGGGTCTGTTTCCAGAGTGACGGGAGTGGGGGCGGGGTCTGTTTCCAGGGTGACGTGAGTGGGGGCGGGGTCTGTTTCCAGGGTGACGGGAGTGGGGGCGGGGTCTGTTTCCAGAGTGACGGGAGTGGGGGCGGGGTCTGTTTCCAGGGTGACGGGGAGTGGGGGCGGGGTCTGTTTCCAGGGAGACGGGAGTGGGGGCGGGGTCTGTTTCCAGGGTGACGGGAGTGGGGGCGGGGTCTGAATCTTTCTGATTCTTTTATAATCCCTTTCAAACTAAAAGAATCCTGATAATTATTGATAATAATTTATAATAATTTATAAACATTTACTGACCTTTACAACCTTTATAAACTGTTTATAATTCTTCCTCTCACTTTGTAAATCTTTATAATATTTATGATTGTCTGTGATTTATTATCCTTTATGAGATTTTATTCTCATTTATAATCTGTTACATTCACTGCCCTGGACAGAAAACATTGAAAATGATTCCCGTGGATTACTCTCAATTCAAACAGATCACAGAGCATATCATTTAAAATGGCCGCAGCACATGTCACGTAAAATGGCCGCAGTGAAGGTGACATCAAACAGACCACAGAGCATAACATTTAAAATGGACGCAGTGACGGTGACATCAAACAGACCACAGTGCATATCATTTAAAATGGCCGCAGCACATGTCACGTAAAATGGCTGCAGTCAAGGTGACATCAAACAGACCACAGAGCATAACATTTAAAATGGACGCAGTGACGGTGACATCAAACAGACCACAGTGCATATCATTTAAAATGGCCGCAGCACATGTCACGTAAAATGGCTGCAGTCAAGGTGACATCAAACAGACCACAGAGCATAACATTTAAAATGGACGCAGTGACGGTGACATCAAACAGACCACAGTGCATATCATTTAAAATGGCCGTACCATATGTCACGTAAAATGGCCGCAGTGAAGGTGACATCAAACAGACCACAGAGCACATCATTTAGAATGGCCGCAGCACATGTCGCTTAAAATGGCCGCGGTGCAGGTGACATCAAACAGACAACAGTGCATATCATCAGATCGAACTGGCCTTTGTTAAAACCAGCTGGAGTGGTACTGAGTCCCACACACACACCAGGAAACAGCCAATTCAATCCAGACCTCTATTAATGCCAGCTGGAGTGGTACTGAGCCCCACTCACACACCAGATAAGAGCCAATTGAATTTGAGCCTATATTAATACCAGCTGGAGTGGTACTGAGGCTCATTCACATACCGGGAAAGAACCAATTCAATCCAGGCCTCTATTTATACCAGCTGGAGTAAAATTAACTCCCATTCACACACCAGGAAAGAGCCAATTGAAACCGAGCCTATATTATCACCAGCTGGAGTGGTACTGAGTCCCACTGACACACCAGGAAAGAGCCAATTCAATGCAAACCTTTATTAATACCAGCTGGAGTGGTACTGAGCCCCACTCACACACCAGGAAAAAGCTAATTAAAGCCAGACCGCCATTGATACCAGCTGGAGTGGGACTGAGACCCACTCACACACCAGGAAAGAGATAGTTCATTCCAGGCTTCCATTAATACTAGCTGGAGTGGCACTGAGTCCCACTAACACCCCAGAAAGAGCCAATTCAATCCAGGTCTCTATAAATACCAGCTGGAGTGGAATTAACTCCCACTCACACACCAGGAAAAAGCTAATTAAAGCCAGACCGCCATTGATACCAGCTGGAGTGGGACTGAGTCCCACTCACACACCAGGAAAGAGCTAATTAAAGCCAGACCGCCATTGATACCAGCTGGAGTGGGACTGAGACCCACTCACACACCAGGAAAGAGATAGTTCATTCCAGGCTTCCATTAATACTAGCTGGAGTGGCACTGAGTCCCACTAACACCCCAGAAAGAGCCAATTCAATCCAGGTCTCTATAAATACCAGCTGGAGTGGAATTAACTCCCACTCACACACCAGGAAAAAGCTAATTAAAGCCAGACCGCCATTGATACCAGCTGGAGTGGCAGTGAGTCCCACTCACACCAGGAGAGAGCCATATCAATCGAGGCTTATATCAATACCAGTAGGAGTGGTATTGAGTCCCACTCACACACCAGTAAAGAGCCAATTCAATCCAGGCCTCTATTTATACCAGCTGGAGTGGGACTGAGAGCCACTCACACACCAGGAAAGAGGCAATTCAATCCAGGTATCTATTAATAGCAGCTGGAGTGGTACTGAGTCCCACTCACTCACCAGGAAGGAGCCAATTCAATCCAGACCTCCATTAATAACAGCTGGAGTGGTACTGAGTCCCACTCACACAGCAGAGAAGAGACAGTTCATTCCAGGACTCTATTAACACCGGGTGTACTGGCACTGTGTCCCACTCACACACCAGAAAGAGCCAATTCATTCTCGGCCTCTATTAATACCAGCTGGAGTGGGACTGAATCCCACTCACACAGCAGAGAAGAGACAGTTCATTCCAGGACTCTATTAACACCGGGTGTTCTGGCACTGTGTCCCACTCACACACCAGAAAGAGCCAATTCATTCTAGGCCTCTATTAATACCAGTTGGAGTGATACTGATTCTCACGGACGCACCAGGAAAGAGACCATTCCATCCAGACCACTAATAATACCACCAGGATGGTACTGAGCCCCCCTCAGGCACCAGCAAGAGCCAATTCAATCCAAGCCTCTATTAATACCAGCTGGAGTGGTACTGAGCCCCCCTCAGGCACCAGCAAGAGCCAATTCAATCCAGGCCTCTATTAATACCAGCTGGAGTGGTACTGAGTCCCACACACACATCAAGAAAGAGCCAATTCAATCCAGACCTCTATTCATACCAGCTGGAGTGGTACTGAGTCCCACACACACATCAAGAAAGAGCCAATTCAATCCAGACCTCTATTCATACCAGCTGGAGTGGTACTGAGTCCCACTCACTAACCATGAAAGAGCCAATTCAATCCAGACCACGATTAATAACAGCTGGAGTGGGACTGAGTCCAACGCACAGACCAGGAAATAGTAAAATCAATCCAGACCTCTATTAATACCAGCTGGAGTGGCACTGAGCCCCACTCACACACCAGGGAAGAGCCATTTCGATCCAGGCCTCTACCTATAGCGACTGGAGTGGGACTGAGAGCCACTCACACACCAGGAAAGAGGCAATTCAATCCAGGTATCTATTAATAACATTTGGAGTGGGACTGAATCCCACTCACACAGCAGAGAAGAGACAGTTCATTCCAGGACTCTATTAACACCGGGTGTTCTGGCACTGTGTCCCACTCACACACCAGAAAGAGCCAATTCATTCTAGGCCTCTATTAATACCAGCTGGATTGATACTGATTCTCACGGACGCACCAGGAAAGAGACCATTCCATCCAGACCACTAATAATACCACCAGGATGGTACTGAGCCCCACTCAGGCACCAGCAAGAGCCAATTCAATCCAAGCCTCTATTAATACCAGCTGGAGTGGTACTGAGCCCCACACACACACCAAGTAGTGCCAATTCAATCCAGACCTCTTTTAATACCAGCTGGAGTGGTACTGAGTCCCACACACACATCAAGAAGTGCCAATTCAATCCAGACCTCTTTTAATACCAGCTGGAGTGGTACAGATCCCCACTCACTCCCCAGCAAAGAGCCAATTCAATCCAGGCCTCTATTAATACCAGCTGGAGTGGTACTGATCCCCACTCACTCCCCAGCAAAGAGCAAATTCAAACCAGATCTCTATTAATACCAGCTGGAGTGGTACAGATCCCCACTCACTCCCCAGCAAAGAGCCAATTCAATCCAGGCCTCTATTAATACCAGCTGGAGTGGTACTGAGTCTCACTCACACACCAGGAAAGAGACAATTCAATTTAGGCCTCTTTTAATACCAGCAGGAGTGGCACTAATCCCCACTCACTCACCAAAAAAGGGCCAATTCAATCCATGTCTCTATTAATAGCAGAAGGAGTGGAACTGAGCCCTGCTCACACACCAGGAAGTGGCTAACTCAATCCAGGCCTCTATTAATACCAGCTGGAGTGGTACTGAGTCCCAATCACACACCAGGAAAGAGCCAATTCAATCCCAACTCTATTAATACCAGCTGGAGTGGTACTGAGTCCCACTCACACACCAGGAAAGAGCCAATTCAATCCAGACCTCTATTAATACCAGCTGGAGTGGTACTGAGTCCCACTCACACACCAAGAAAGAGCCAATTCAATCCAGACCTCTATTAATACCAGCTGGAGTGGTACTGAGCCCCACTCACTCACCAGGAAAGAGCCAATTCAATCCTGACCTCTATTAATACCAGCTGGAGTGGTACTGAGTCCCACTCACACAGTGGGAAAGAGCCAATTCAATCCCAACCGTATTAATACCAGCTGGAGTGGTTCGGAGTCCCAATCACGCACCAGGAAAGAGCCAATTCAATCCAGGCCGCTATTCATACCAGCTGGAGTGGTACTGAGTCCCACTCTCAAACCAGGAAAGAGACAATTCAATCCAGAGCACTAATTAATACCAGCTGGAGTGGTACTGAGCCCCACTCACACACCAGGGAAGAGAGAATTCAATCCAGACCTCTATTAATACCAGCTGGAGTTCTACTGAACCCCACTCACACACCAGGAAAGAGCCAATTGAATCCAAAACACGAATTAATACCAGCTGGAGTGGTACTGAGTCCCACTCACAAACCAGGAAAGAGCCAATTCAATTCAGACCTCTATTAATACCAGCTGGAGTGGTACTGAGTCCCACACACACCAGGAAAGAGCCAATTCAATCCCAACCCTATTAATACCAGCTGGAATGGTACTGAGTCCCAATCACACATCAGTTAAGAGCCAATTCAATCCAGACCTCGATAATACCAGCTGGAGTGCGACTGAGCGCCAAGCACACAGCAGGAAAGGGACAGTTCATTCCAGGCCTCTATTAATACCATCTGGAGTGGAATTAACTCCCACTCACACACCAGGAAAGAGCCAATTCAATCCAGACCTCTATAATACCAGCTGGAGTGGTACTGAGTCCCACTCACACACCAGCAAAGAGCCAATTCAATCCAGGCCTCTAATAATACCAGCTGGAGTGGTACTGAGTCCCACTCACACACCAGCAAAGAGCCAATTCAATCCAGGCCTCTATTAATACCAGCTGGAGTGGTACTGAGTCTCACTCACACACCAGGAAAGAGACAATTCAATTCAGGCCTCTTTTAATACCAGCAGGAGTGGCACTAATCCCCAATCACTCACCAAAAAGGAGCCAATTCAATCCATGTCTCTATTAATACCAGCTGGAGTGGTACTGAGCCCCACTCACACACCAGGAAACGGCCAACTCAATCCAGGCCTCTATTAATACCAGCTGGAGTGGTACTGAGTCCCACTCACACACCAGGAAACAGCCAATTCAGTCCCAACCCTATGAATACCAGCTGGAGTGGTTCCGAGCCCCACTCACGCACCAGGAAACAGCCAGCTCAATCCAGGCCTCTATGAATACCAGCTGGAGTGGTTCGGATTCCCAATCACACATCAGTTAAGAGCCAATTCAATCCAGACCTCTATTAATACCAGCTGGAGTGGAATTAACTCCCACTCACACACCAGGAAATAGCCAATTCAATCCAGACCTCTATTAATACCAGCAGGAATGGTACTGAGCCCCACGCAGACACCAGAAAGATCCAATTCAATCCAGGCTTCTATTAATACCAGCTGGAGTGGTACTGAATCCCACTCACACACCAGGAAAGGGCAGTTCATTCCAGGCCTCTAATAATACCAGCTGGAGTGGAATTAACTCCATCACACACACCAGAAACAGCCAATTCAATCCTGACCTCGAGAATACCAGCTGGTGTGCGTCTGAGTCCCTCTCACACGCCATGAAGGGGTCAGTTCATTCCAGGTCTATATTAATACCAGCTGGAAAGGTACTGAGTCCCACTCACAAACCAGGAAAGAGCCAATTCAATTCAGACCTCTATTAATACTAGCTGGAGTGGTACTGAGCCCCACTCACAAACCAGGAAAGAGCCCATTCAATTCAGGCCTCTTTTCATACCAGCTGGAGTGGTAATGAGTCCCACTCACAAACCAGGAAAGAGCCCATTCAATTCAGGCCTCTATTAATACCAGCTGGAGTGGAATTAACTCCATCTCACACACCAGAAACAGCCAATTCAATCCTGACCTCTATAATACCAGCTGGTGTGCGTCTGAGTCCCTCTAACACGCCATGAAGGTGTCAGTTCATTCCAGGCCTCTATTAATAGCAGCTGGAGTGCGACAGAGTCCCACTCATACAGCCGGAAAGGGACAGGTCATTCCAGGCCTCTATTAATACCAGCTGGAGTGCGACTGAGGATCACTCAGACACCAGGAAAGAGCCAATTCAATCCAAACCTCTTAATACCAGCTGGAGAGGTACTGAGCCCCACTCACACACCAGGAAAGAGGCCCATTCAATCCAGACCTCTTAATACCAGCTGGAGTGGTACTGAGCCCCACTCACACACCAGGAAAGAGCCAATTGAATCCAGACCACTAATTAATACCAGCTGGAGTGCGACTGAGTCCCACTCACACACCAGGAAAGAGCCAATTCAATTCAGACCTCTGTAATACCAGCTGGAGTGCGACTGAGTCCCACTCACACAGCAGGAAAGTGACAGTTCATTCCAGGCCTCTGTAATACCAGCTGGAGTGCGACTGAGTCCCACTCACACAGCAGGAAAGTCACAGTTCATTCCAGGCCTCTATTAATACAAGCTGGAGTTGAACTGATCCCCACTCACACACCAGGAAAGTGCCAATTCGATCCAGACCTCCATTAATAGCAGCTGGAGTGGTACTCAAAGAACAAAGAACAAAGACAGTTGCAGCACAGGAACAGGCCCTTCGGCCCTCCAAGCCTGCGCCGATCCAGATCCTCTCTCTAAACATGTCGCCTATTTTCTAAGCTTCTGTATCTCTTTTCTTCCTGCCCATTCATGTATCTGTCTAGATACATCTTAAAAGACTCCATCGTGCCCGCGTCTACCACCTCCGCTGGCAATGCGTTCCAGGTGCCCACCACCCTCTGCGTAAAGAACTTTCCACGCATATCCCCCCTAAACTTTTCCCCTTTCACTTTGAACTCGTGTCCTCTAGTAATTGAAACCCCCACTCTGGGAAAAAGCCTCTTGCTATCCACCCTGTCTATACCTCTCATGATTTTGTACACCTCAATCAGGTCCCCCCTCAACCTCCGTCTTTCTAATGGAAATAATCCTAATCTACTCAACCTCTCTTCATAGCTAGCGCCCTCCATACCAGGCAACATCCTGGTGAACCTCCTCTGCACCCTCTCCAAAGCATCCACATCCTTTTGGTAATGTGGCGACCAGAACTGCAAGCAGTATTCCCAATGTGGCTGAACCAAAGTCCTATACAACTGTAACATGACCTGCCAACTCTTGTACTCAATACCCCGTCCGATGAAGGAAAGCATGCCGTATGCCTTCTTGACCACTCTATTTACCTGCGTTGCCACCTTCAGGGAACAATGGACCTGAACACCCAAATCTCTCTGGACATCAATTTTCCCCAGGACTTTTCCATTTACTGTATAGTTCACTCTTGAATTGGATCTTCCAAAATGCATCACCTCGCATTTGCCCTGATTGAACTCCATCTGCCATTTCTCTGCCCAACTCTCCAATCTATCTATATTCTGCTGTGTTCTCTGACAGTCCCCTTCACTATCTGCTACTTCACCAATCTTAGTGTCGTCTGCAAACTTGCTAATCAGTCCACCTATACTTTCCTCCAAATCATTTATGTATATCACAAACAACAGTGGTCCCAGCACGGATCCCTGTGGAACACCACTGGTCACACGTCTCCATTTTGAGAAACTCCCTTCCACTGCTACTCTCTGTCTCCTGTTGCCCAGCCAGTTCTTTATCCATCTAGCTAGTACACCCTGGACCCCAAGCGCCTTCACTTTCTCCATCAGCCTGCCATGGGGAACCTTATCAAACGCCTTACTGAAGTCCATGTATATGACATCGACAGCCCTTCCCTCATCAATCAACTTTGCCACTTCCTCAAAGAATTCTATTAAGTTGGTAAGACATGACCTTCCCTGCACAAAACCATGTTGCCTATCACTGATAAGCCCATTTTCTTCCAAATGGGAATAGATCCTATCCCTCAGTATCTTCTCCAGCAGCTTCCCTACCACTGACATCAGGCTCACCGGTCTATAATTACCTGGATTATCCCTGCTACCCTTCTTAAACAAGGGGACAACATTAGCAATTCTCCAGTCCTCCGGGACCTCACCCGTGTTTAAGGATGCTGCAAAGATATCTGTTAAGGCCCCAGCTATTTCCTCTCTCGCTTCCCACAGAAACCTGGGATAGATCCCTCCGGACCTGGGGACTTGTCCACCTTAATGCCTTTTAGAATACCCAACACTTTCTCCCTCCTTATGCCGACTTGACCGAGAGTAATCAAACATCTGTTCCTAACCTCAACATCCGTCATGTCCCTCTCCTCGGTGAATACCGATGCAAAGTACTCGTTTAGAATCTCACCCATTTTCTCTGAGTCCAAGCATAACATTCCTCCTTTGTCCTTTAGTGGGCCAATCCTTTCTCTAGTTACCCTCTTTCTCCTTATATATGAATAAAAGGCTTTGGGATTTTCTTTAACCCTGTTTGCTAAAGATATTTCATGACCCCTTTTAGCCCTCTTAATTCCTCGTTTCAGATTGGTCCTACATTCCCGATATTCTTTCAAAGCTTCGTCTTTCATCAGCCGCCTAGACCTTATGTATGCTTCCTTTTTCCTCTTAGCTAGTCTCACAATTTCACCTGTCATCCATGGTTCCCTAATCTTGCCATTTCTATCCCTCATTTTCACAGGAACATGTCTCTCCTGAACGCTAATCAACCTCTCTTTAAAAGCCTCCCACATATCACATGTGGATTTACCTTCAAACAGCTGCTCCCAATCTACATTTCCCAGCTCCTGCCGAATTTTGGTATAGTTGGCCTTCCCCCAATTTAGCACTCTTCCTTTCGGACCACTCTCGTCTTTGTCCATGAGTATTTTAAAGCTTACGGAATTGTGATCACTATTCCCAAAGTAGTCCCCTACTGAAACTTCAGCAACCTGGCCGGGCTCATTCCCCAACACCAGGTTCAGTATGGCCCCTTCCCGAGTTGGACTATTTACTTACTGCTCTAGAAAACCCTCCTGGATGCTCCTTACAAATTCTGCTCCATCTAGACCTCCAACACTAAGTGAATCCCAGTCAATGTTGGGAAAATTAAAATCTCCTATCACCACCACCCTGTTGCTCCTACATCTTTCCATAATCTGTTTACATATTTGTACCTCTATCTCACGCTCGCTGTTGGGAGGCCTGTAGTACAGCCCCAACATTGTTACCGCACCCTTCCTATTTCTGAGTTCTGTCCATATTGCCTCACTGCTCGAGTCCTCCATCGTGCCCTCCTTCAGCACAGCTGTGATATCCTCTTTGACCAGTAATGCAACTCCTCCACCCCTTTTACCTCCCTCTCTATCCCGCCTGAAGCATCGATATCCTGGGATATTCAGTTGCCAATCATGGCCTTCCCTCAACCAAGTCTCAGTAATAGCAATAACATCATACTCCCGGGTACTAATCAAAGCCCGAAGTTTATCTGCCTTACCTACTACACTTCTTGCATTAAAACAAATGCACCTCAGACCACCAGTCCCTTTACATTCATCATCTGCTCCCTGCCTACTCTTCCCCTTAGTCACACTCACACACCAGGAAACAGCCAATTCAATCCAGACCTCTATAATACCAGCTGGAGTGCGACTGAGACCCACACACACAGCAGGAAAGGGACAGTTCATTCCAGGCCTCTATTTAACCAGTTGGAGTGGTCCTGAGCCCCACGTAATCACACCAGAAAGAGCCAATTCAATCCAGGCCTCTGTTCATACCAGCTGGAATGGTACTGAGCCCCCTCACACACCAGGAAAGAGCAAATTCAATCCAGAACTCCAAGAAAAGCAGCTGGAATGGTACTGAACCCCATTCACACACCCGGAAAGAGCGAATTCAGTCCAGACCTCTTTTAATCCCAGCTGGAGTGGTTCTGAGCCCCACTCACACACCAGGAAAGTGCCAATTCAATCCAGACCTCAATAATACAAGCTGCAGTGCGACTGAGTCCCACTCACACAGCAGGAAAGGGACAATTCATTCCAGGCTTCTATTAATACCAGCTGGAGTGGTTCTGAGCCCCAGTCACACACCCGGAAAGAGCGAATTCAGTCCAGACCTCTTTTAATCCCAGCTGGAGTGGTTCTGAGCCCCACTCACACACCAGGAAAGTGCCAATTCAATCCAGACCTCAATAATACAAGCTGCAGTGCGACTGAGTCCCACTCACACAGCAGGAAAGGGACAGTTCATTCCAGGCTTCTATTAATACCAGCTGGAGTGGTTCTGAGCCCCAGTCACACACCAGGAAACGGCCAATTCAATCTAGGCCTCGAATAATACCAGCTGGAGTGGAATTAACCCCCACTCACACACCAGGAAAGAGCTAATTCAATCCAGACCTCAATTAATACCAGCAGGAATGGTTCTGAGCCCCACGCAGACACCAGAAAGAGCCAATACAATCCAGGCCTCTATTAATACTAGCTGGAGGGGTACTGAGTCCCAGTCACAAACCAGGAAAGGGCAGTTCATTCCAGGCCTCTATTAATACCAGCTGGAGTGGTACTGAGACCCACTCACACACCAGAAAGAGGCAATTCAATCTGGGCCTCTATTAATACCAGCTGGAGTGGTACTGAGTCCCACTCACACACCAGAAAGAGGCAATTCAATCTGGGCCTCTATTAATACCAGCTGGAATGGTACTGAGACCCACTCACAAACCAGGAAAGAGCCAATTCAATCTGGGCCTCTATTAATACCAGCTGGAGTGGTACTGAGTCCCACTCACAAACCAGGAAAGAGCCAATTCAATCCAGACCTCTATTAATACCATCTGGAGTGGTACTGAGTCCCACACACACCAGGAAAGAGGCAATTCATATCTGGGCCTCTATTAATACCAGCTGGAATGGTACTGAGACCCACTCACAAACCAGGAAAGAGCCAGTTCAATCTGGGCCTCTATTAATACCAGCTGAATTGCGACTGAGTCCCACTCACACAGCAGGAAAAGAACAGTTCATTCCAGGCCTCTATTAATATCAGTTGGAGTGGTACTGAGCCCCACACACACACCAGAAAGAGCCAATTCAATCCAGGCCTCTATTAATACCAGCTGGAGTGGTACAGATCCCCACTCACACACCAGGAAAGAGCCAATTCAATCCAGACCTCTATTAATACCAGCTGGAGTGGTACAGATCCCCACTCACACACCAGGAAAGAGCCAATTCAATCCAGGCCTCCAATAATACCAGCTGGAGTGGTTCTGAGTCCCACTCACACACCATGAAAGAGCCAATTCAATCCAGGCCTCTATTAATACCAGCTGGAGTGGTTCTGAGTCCCACTCACACACCAGGAAAGAGCCAATTCAATCCAGACCTCTATTAATACCAGCTGGAGTGGTACAGATCCCCACTCACTCCCCAGGAAAGAACCAATTCAATCCAGACCTCTATTAATACCAGCTGGAGTGGTACAGAGTCTCACGCACACACCAGGAAAGAGTCAATTCCATCCAGACCTATATTAATACCAGCAGGATTGGTACTGAGCCCCACTCAGACACCAGAAAGAGCCAATACAATCCAGGCCGCTATCAATACCAGCTGGAGTTGTACCGAGCCCCACTCACACACCAGGAAAGAGACAATTCAATCCAAACCTCTGTTAATACCAGCTGGAGAGGTACTGAGTCTCACTCAAACACCATGAAAGAGCCAATTCAATCCAAACCTCTTTTAATACCAGCTGGAGTGGCACTGAGTCCCACTCACACAACAGTAAAGCGCCAATTCAATGCAGGCCTCTATTAATAACATTTGGAGCGGGACTGAGTCCCACTCACACAGCTGAGAAGAGACAGTTCATTCCAGGACTCTATTAACCCCGGGTGATCTGGCACTGTGTCCCACTCACACACCAGGAAAGGGACAGTTCATTCCAAACATCTATAAATATCAGCTGGAATGGTACTGTGTCCCACTCACACAACAGAAGGAGCCAATTCATTCCAGGCCTCTATTAATACCAGCTGGAATGGTACTGATTCTCACGGACACACCAGGAAAGAGACAATTCCATCCAGACCTCTATTAATACCAGCAGGATGGTACTGAGCCCCCCTCAGGAACCAGCAGCAACCAATTCAATCCAGGCCGCTATTAATACCAGCTGGAGTGGTACTGAGTCCCACTCAGACACCAAAAAGAGCCAATTCAATCCAGACCTCTTTTAATACCAGCTGGAGTGGTACTGAGTCCCACTCACACACCAAAAAGAGCCAATTCAATCCAGACCTCTTTTAATACCAGCTGGAGTGGTACTGAGCCCCACTCACACACCAAAAAGAGCCAATTCAATCCAGACCTCTTTTCATACCAGCTGGAGTGGTTCTGAGCCCCAATCACACACCAGGAAAGAGACAATTCAATGCAGGCCTCTATTAGTAACATTTGGAGTGGGACTGAATCCCACTCACACAGCTGAGAAGAGACAGTTCATTCCAGGACTCTATTAACACCGGGTGATCTGGCACTGTGTCCCACTCACACACCAGGAAAGGGACAGTTCATTCCAAACATCAATCAATACCAGCTGGAGTGGTACTGAGCCGCCCCACTCACCCACCAGGAAAGAGCCAATTCTACCCAGACCACTATTAATAACAGATGGGGTGGTACTGAGTCCCACTCACACACCAGGAATGAGCCAATTCAATACAGGCCTCTATTAATACCGGCTGGAGTGGTACTGAACCCCACTCACACACCAGGAATGAGCCAATTCTACCCAGACCACTATTAATACCGGCTGGAGTGGTACTGAACCCCACTCACCCACCAGGAATGAGCCAATTCAATACAGGCTTCTATTAATACCGGCTGGAGTGGTACTGAACCCCACTCACCCACCAGGAATGAGCCAATTCTACCCAGACCACTATTAATAACAGATGGGGTGGTACTGAGTCCCACTCACACACCAGGAATGAGCCAATTCAATACAGGCCTCTATTAATACCGGCTGGAGTGGTACTGAACCCCACTCACACACCAGGAATGAGCCAATTCTACCCAGACCACTATTAATACCGGCTGGAGTGGTACTGAACCCCACTCACCCACCAGGAATGAGCCAATTCTACCCAGACCACTAATCGAATTTAGAATTAGAGCATTGCAGCGCAGTACAGGCCCTTCGGCCCTCGATGTTGCGCCGACCTGTGAAACCATCTGACCTACACTATTCCATTTTCATCCATGTGTCTATCCAATGACCACTCAAATGCCCTTAAAGTTGGCGAGTCTACTACTGTTGCAGGCAGGGCTTTCCACGCCCTTACTACTCTCTGAGTAAAGAAACTACCTCTCACATCTGTCCTATATCTATCACCCCTCAACTTAAAGCTATGTCCCCTCGTGTTTGCCATCACCATCCGAGGAAAAAGACTCTCACTATCCAACCTATCTAACCCTCTGATTATCTTATATGTCTCTATTAAGTCACCTCTCCTCCTCCTTCTCTCCAACGAAAACAACCCCAAGTCCCTCAGCCTTTCCTCGTAAGACCTTCTCTCCATACCAGGCAACATCCTAGTAAATCTCCTCTGCACCCTTTCCAAAGCTTCCACATCCTTCCTATAATGCGGTGACCAGAACTGCACGCAATACTCCAGGTGCGGTCTCACCAGAGTTTTGTACAGCTGCAGCATGACATCGTGGCTCCGAAACTCGATCCCCCTACTAATAAAAGCTAACACACCATATGCCTTCTTAACAGCCCTATTAACCTGGGTAGCAACTTTCAGGGATTTATGCACCTGGACACCAAGATCTCTCTGTTCATCTACACTACCAATAATGTTCCCATTAGCCCAGTACTCTGCATTCCTGTTACTCCTTCCAAAGTGAATCACCTCACACTTTTCCGCATTAAACTCCATTTGCCATCTCTCAGCCCAGCTCTGCAGCCTATCTATGTCCCTCTGTACCCTACAACATCCTTAGGCACTATCCACAACTCCACTGACCTTCGTGTCATCCGCAAATTTACTAACCCACCCTTCCACAAACTCTTCCAGGTCATTTATAAAAATGACAAACAGCAGTGGCCCCAAAACAGATCCTTGCGGTACACCACTAGTAACTAAACTCCAGGATGAACATTTGCCATCAACCACCACCCTCTGTCTTCTTTCAGCTAGCCAATTTCTGATCCAAAGCTCTAAATCACCTTCAACCCCATACTTCCGTATTTTCTGCAATAGCCTACCGTGGGGAACCTTATCAAACGCCTTACTTAAATCCATATACACCACATCCACGGCTTTACCCTCATCCACCTGTTTGGTCACCTTCTCAAAAAACTCAATAAGGTTTGTGAGGCACGACCTACCTTTCACAAAACCGTGCTGACTATCGCAAATGAACTTATTCTTTTCAAGATGATTATAAATCCTGTCTCTTATAACCTTTTCCAACATTTTACCCGCAACCGAAGTAAGGCTCACAGGTCTATAATTACCAGGGCTGTCTCTACTCCCCTTCTTGAACAAGGGGGCAACATTTGCTATCCTCCAGTCTTCCGGCACTATTCCTGTCGACAATGACGACATAAAGATCAACGACAAAGGCTCTGCAATTTCCTCCCTGGCTTCCCAGAGAATCCTAGGATAAATCCCATCTGGCCCAGGGGACTTATCTATTTTCACACTTTCCAAAATTGCTAACACCTCCTCCTTGTGAACCTCAATCCCATCCAGCCTAGTACTCTGAATCTCAGCATTCTCCTCGACAACATTTTCTTTCTCTACTGTGCTGTCACAACTTTAAACACAGGGCCTGGGGGAAATACTGAGCTATCAAAACTTTAAATATGGGGCCTGGGGGAAACACTGAAATGTCACAACTTTAAAGACAGGTCCTGGGGGAAATACTGTGCTGTCACAACTTTAAAGACAGGTCCTGGGGGAAATACTGTGCTGTCACAACTTTAAACACAGGTCCTGGGGGAAATACTGTGCTGTCACAACTTTAAAGACAGGTCCTGGGGGAAATACTGAACTGTCATAACTTTAAACACATGCCCTGGAGGAAATACTGAACTGTCCCAAACTTAATCACAGGGCCTGGGGGAAACATTGAACTGTCACAACTGTAAACATAGGGCCTGGGGGAAATACTGAGCAGTCACAACTGTAAACGCAGGTCCTGGGGGATACACCTCCTTAACCAATTTATGGACCTGTCCTGCTACCTTCAGGGATCCATGGGCATTCACTCCAAGGTCATTCAATTCATCTTCAGCTCTCCATATTCTCCCAATCAAATACACTTGGCTATCCACTTGAAGGAATATATTCTCCATGTCTATCCATTCCCATTGAACACTCTCAGAGAAGATACCACACTGGTTAGATACAGCGTAAAGCTCTGTTTAAACTGTCCCTGGAGTGTCGGATTAACCTGGGTTACTCACTGTGCCTCAGCCACTGAGACGCTCCTGCATCACTTGCCTTAATGTAAGTGGATACCGGGTTTGGGAGCAGGACGGGCACGAGATTAGGGCGACTGCCCATGTGGAGGATAAACATCAGCAATCCCTCGGAGAATCAGTACACACCAGCGAGAATGAAAAAAAAATGTATCTGGTGTTGAAATTGTGAGCCTTGCATTGCAGAATGCTTTAGCATTTGGTAAGAATGTTGAGCCAATGAAATTTTGCTGCAGTGGGATGAATAGATACTCCATGAACGTATTACAAAAGTAAAGTACGGTGTGTACTGTAAATATGGACTGAAATGACTGCAATAGCAATGTAACTGATCCATTTTCAGTTGAATTTTATGACTACAGTTATACCTGCTATCCTGTGAGAATGTAGATAAAACACGATGAGATGAAGTCAAAGTGGCCACTGTTGAATTTGCTAGCTTGATATTTGTGGGAACACAAGGGTTAAGTAAGTTAAAAATATTAAATGGTCAATTCATTTGTACAATTAAACACTTAACAAACATCGCTATGGAATGTCCTATGTGCTGCATTCTTACTCCTACATCTACTCTGTTCGGACTCCTCATGATTTTGAACAGCTCTATCAAATCTAATCTCAAGTTTCTCTTTTCTATGGAGAACAACCCCAACTCTCCAATCTATCCACGTAACTGACGTCCCTCATCGCTGGAAACGATCTCATGAATCTTTTCTGCACCCTCTCTAATGCCTTCACATCCTTCTGAAAGTGCGGTGTCCACTGTTGGACACAATACTAGTTAAAGTTGAACCAGTGTTTTATAAAGCTTCATCATAACCTCCTTGCTTTTATACTCTAAGCCTCTATTTACAATGCCTGGGATCCCACATGCCTTTTAACCACTTTCTAAAATAGCCCTGCCACCTTCAATTTGTGCACAGATATCCCCAGGTCTCTCTGTTCCTGAACCCACTTCAGAATTGTATCCTTTATTTTTTATTGCCTCTCCTCATACTTTACACTTCTCTGCACCATATTTCATCTGCCACGTGATCTTCTCTGGCGAGAAACTATTAAATGTTGGTGTTCAGAGGGATTTGGCTGTCTTTGTACACAGATCACACAAAGTTAACATATTGGTGAAAAAAGAAAGGCAAATGGTTTCTTGCTCTTTATTGCAAGGGATTGGAGTACAAGAGTAAGGAAGTCTCAATGCAATTGGTGAGAAGATTGCTAGAATAAAGTGTACTGGTTTGGTCTCCATACCTAAGAAAGGATATACTTGCCTTACATTCAGGACAACAAAGAGTCACGAGATAACGGTGGAGCAGACTTGAGGGGCCTTATGGCTTACTCCTACTCTTATTTGTTCTGTTCTTCAGTTCAAATGACAGAGAGTGACAGGGAGATCCAGAAAGAGGGAGGAGGAGAGAGAGCGAACAAACAGGAAACACGCATGGGAACACCACCACCTGCAAGTTTCCCTTAAAGTCGCTCACCATCCTGACTTGGAATTATATCACTGCTCCTTAACTGTCACTGGATCAAAATCCTATAATTCCATCCTAACAGCACTATGAGTGTACCTACACCACGTTGGCTGTAGTGATTCTCGGAATCGGTCCACTGCCACTTTCTCAAACAGCAATTATGGATGGGCAATAAATCCTGGAATTACCAGTAACGCTAACATCCAACCAATGGATAAAGTAAAAGAAAAAATACACCGATCCATATCAGGTGATATTAGGCTCAAATGATCTTTGAAGGCGGCAGGACATATTAAGAGAGTAATTAGCAAAACATATGCGATCTTGGTCTTCAGGGAGACAAAGAGAGAGAGAGAGGGAGAGACGGGCAGCAAAAGGGAGGGAGAGATGGGGAGAGACAGGCAGATTGTAGGAGAACTTTTACATCTAACAGCATTAAAAAATATCAAAAATTTAAAGGGACTGTGCACTGAAAAAGATGGCTGCTCACAACAACTATAGTCACACACCATCCTTACTTGAAATTATATTGCACTGGGTCAAGATCCTGGAACTCCTTCCCTAACAGCACTGTGGGTCTACCTACCCCACATGGACTGCAGTGGTTCAAGAACATGGCTCACCACCACCTTCTCAAGGAAAATTAGGGATGGGCAATAAATGCTGGCCCTGCCAGCGACACGCACGTCACTCGAATGAATTAAATAAAATAAAATTCGGCCCCGAGCCACTTAAGGAGATATTAGGCTAGGTGACCAAAACCCTGGTCAAATAGCTTGGATTTAGGGAGCATCTTCAAAGAGGAGAGAGAGTTAGTGAGACAGAGAGGTTTAAGAATGGAATTGCAGAGTTAGGGCCTTGGCAGCTTGAAGGCACGGCCACCAATTGTGGAACGATTCGAATTGGGGATGCTCAAGAATCCAGAAGTAGAGGATCGCAGATATTGGAGGATTGTGGAGCTGGAGGAGATTGCACAGATAGGGAGGGGTCATTTGTTGAAGATAATTCTAAATTTCTACCACCCTTTGTGTGTAGAAATGTTTCTTAACTTCACTCTTTAAAGACTTTTCGACTAATGTTCGATTTTTAGATTGTCAACCTCGTCGGAGACTCCCACAATCAGTGAAAAGAGTTTCTCTCTCTCTATCCCTTAGTTCCATTATTATCTTGTAAACTTTGATCAATTCACCTTTTTACCTTCTAAATTCCAGGGATACATCTACACTGTCCCATAAAATGCTGCCAAGCTGAGTACAGCCTGGAGTCAGCGACAGAGTAAATATCCATCTTCTCTGTTTTATCAAACACTCCCAGGGTAGGTACAGTCTGGGGTTAGATACAGAGTAAAGCTGCCTCTCCATCCAGATAGAGAGAGTAACAGTGAGAAAGACAGGGATAGATATAGAGACAGAATAACAGAGAGAGGGAAGGATAGCAATGGGGAGAGAGTACCAGTGAGAAAGGGGAAGAGATTGGGATGGAGAGTGTCGGTCAGTGTTCCTGCAAAGCTGTGTGCTGTAGCCTGGAAGGTACTGCACAGGTCCTTTTCTGTGAAAAATAACACACGTCTTCAAAAATTCATAAAAATTTAAAGGGACTGCTCATGCAAAAAAACAAAATGAGCACTCAAAACAACTAACTTTTCATGGTAATATCTGAGCCAGCAGTAAACCCCCCCCCCCCCCTCCTATTTTAAACCTGGAGTAGACCCCCTCACATTTTAAACCGGGAGAAGACTCCCCTCCAATTTTAAACCTGGCGTAGGTCCACATCACATTTTATACCTGGAGTAACCCCTCCACCACAGAATTTTAAACCTGGAGAGGCCCTGCTCCCATTTTAATCTGGAGTCGATCCCCCTCCCATTTTAAACCTGGAGAAGCCCCTCTCCTATTTTTAACCTGCAGTAGACCCAGCTCCCATCTTAAACCTGAATACCCCCTCCCAATTTAAACCGGGATAGTCCCACCTCCCATTTGAAACACAGAGAATCCCCAACCCATTTTAAACCTGGAGAGCTCCCCTCCCATTTTAAACATGGAAAATTGTCCCTCCCATTTTGAAAATTACCCAATTCTCTCTGTGAACATCGCCCTCAAATTCTCCCCTGCCTCCACTGTAAACACACCTCCCTTTCTAAGTTACCCTCTCGGCCCAGTAAAAGACGCCCGTCTCTATTAAGTCCCAATCTGTATCATCTCCCTTGTGAACATCCCCCATCTGTGTAACTGCCGTCCCAGTGAACAGCCCCCTGTGTATTCCAATCTCCAGCACTTTCCAAGGTGTGGCTCCATCTCCCAACAGTCTCTAATTCATTTTAATTCCAGTCCGGATAAGCCACTGGAATTCTATCAAATGGCTCTCAGGCCCCCGGCACCTTCAACTCTTGTCTGGTCAAACACAGGGGCGGGCAGAGAGCAAGTATCTGAAGAGGCGAACTGGCATTGTGAGCCTTTTATGCACAGCAGGATCCCAGTCGCAGACACATCTCTCCCTGTAGAAAGGTGTTTCACCTGTTCTCCCCATCACCCCATTAGCATCAGCGAATCAGACTGAGGTGCACACACACACACACACACACACACGCACACACACACACGCACACACACACACACACACGCTGGTTGGAACAGGGATAGACAAAGTCATTCAGCCCTTTGAACTTGTCCCACCGATGTTAGATCATGGCTGGCCTTTCCCTTCCCCCACCGGGCCACAAGAAGACAAGCAGAGACAGTCGGGGAGCGGATACACAGAGAGGCAAAGAAACGCTGGGCTAGAATTGGACTTGGTGCCAATAGTATAAACCGGGGAGGGGGCAGCAGGTTCAGCATCTCTCTGCTATTTTACCTCCATTGGGAGGAGAACGCAGAAGAGGTGGAAAGCAGGATCCCGGTTCACACTCACCCTGTACAATACCATGGCAGCGAGTTCAAATCCACCCCCAGAGAGAGGAACAGAGGCACAGAAAACAGAGATCCAGGGATCAGGACAGAATTGACTGAGCGAGAGAGTGAGAGAGAAACAAATGGAGAGGGAGATGGAGAATGAAAGAGAGGCAGGGAGTCAGAAAACAGTGAGAGAAACTAGGAGCAGAGGGCAGAAATACAAAAAAGGACAGATAGAGAGATGGAGGTGCAGCGAGAGAACGCAGCAGCAATGTAGATATTGAGAATAATCCCAGAAAAATAGAGAGATGCCGAGACAGAAAGATGTTGAGCAGCAGATTTACAAAGTAAGGTGCAGATTCAGAACAGTGAGGGCTGTCTCGGGCAGGGGTGTGGGAAATGCAGAGATAATCTTGCAGGAAATGATATGTGGAACTGAGTGAGAGAGAAATGCACTGAGAGACTGATAAAGATGCAAAGAGTTGCAGAAAGAGAAAGAAAGGGGAAATGTTCTATGTTCTATGTTTGTGAGATCAAAGACAGAGGCATGAGATATAAAGGATGTTGAGAGATGCAGAGACAGGGATTTAAAGATGTGAAGAAACTAAGTGATGAACAAGGAGGGAAGGGGTAGAGAAATAGTTGTAGCAAGAGATGGACAGAGGGAAATATATGGGATTGCATTGACTGTTCTGGGACAGCGCTTCCCAAATTATTTACTTCAGTGGCCCCTCCAGTCCCCTCCCTTGTGGTAAAAAGGCCCCGCTCCCCAAAGCACAAAATCAAAATACTGCAGATGCTGGAAATCTGAAATAAAAACCGTACTGGAAACAATGAGCATTTCCAGAACTTTGATTTTATATCAGCCACGAAAAGACAAGGTCTTCTTTCCTGAATCTAAAAATGAATTAGACAATAACACATATGTATTCATTATTATTTTCCTCTCTGGTTAAAGCTCTTTCCTGAGAATTCCACTTGCCAAAAGATTCTCCCTCTGCATCATCAAAGCTGCAATTTCTGGAAAGATTCTCCTTGGGAACAAGAGAAATAAAAAATGATTAAAACAAAGCAAAACGTTGTTTAACATCAAACAAACACAGCAAGAGCCCAGGGCTCTTTCTCTCATTCACTGACATAAAACAATCTCTCAGTGGCTCCCCATCTTACAAACACATCCCCCGATACAGAGAATGAGGGGTGATGGGAGATGTGTCAGAGGGTTTTAGGAGCTGAGTACATGCCCATTGTCCTGTTAATCCAGGTAACATCGCCAGCGCTGAGCAGAGACATGACAAGGAGCTGCTTCCTGATGACCTGCAAACTTTTCAGTCCAAACGCCATTGTGGACAACATTGCTGTAATTTACAGACAGACATTTGCAGCAATCAGCTCCATTCTGTTCCCAGAAACTGTGAAATTCTCTTTTTTTTTAAACTGAGTTGAACGTGCTGACACTTAATCACTGCCCCATCATTTAATTTACCAAAAGTCAAGACACCGTCAAGAGTGGGAAATGTGGTTTGCAGGGTTGCGATGGGCTGTGGAGCATCTTTACAGGGGCTGGGAGCTGGGCAGTGACTAAACACTGCAGAACCCCCAGAGCCTGTGGGTCTCCCTCTATGTTTACCCTGTTACTTCCAGCTGTTACTCTCTCTCTCTCTCTCTGTATGTCTCCATTTCTGTGTGTGTGTCTCTACATTGTTTCTGCCTCATTGTAAAAATACACAAACACTGCTGACCCCATCCCCTCTCCCGTAGAAGGCTAAAGAGTGAAATCCACATTCTGAGACCTGAAAATCTGAATTCAAATATCCCCCAGGTGCCACATTTCACTGTCAAATTCAGCCATCAGCCTAAAAGACCGACATTATTCGGGAATGATAACAAGCCTTTACAAAACTTTGCATTTCGGCCACAGTCTGATGGTGCGTTTCTGTGTTTCAGTCTCTGTGTCTGTGTGCACATATGAATTGCAACTGATTACCGGGTGGGTGGGTGTGTGAGACAGAGAGTCCAGCTTTAATCCCCCTCTCCCTGTCCCAGTTTTAACCCGTTCCCCTAATTCTAACCCCTATCTCCCCCGTCCCAGGATTTTTTCACCGACCCACCCCTCCTCCCACCCCCATCATGGACGAGCTGATGGACGGAAGGGGAGAGAGTCCAACGATGGAGCACAGACCGTGTGGGATGCTGAGTACTAAATATTTAATGTCCCTCACTGTCTTTCTCCCTCTATCTCTCTTTGTGTGTCTCTTTCCCCTTCTTTGTGCCTCTTTCTTTCTCTGGCTTTCCTTCTTTCTGTCTCTCTTTCGCTCTGAGTCTCTCTCTCTCTCCCCCCTCTCTCACTCTCTCTCTCTCCCTCTCTCTCTCTCTCCCTCTCTCCCTCTCTCTCCCCCCGCCACCACCCCCCCCCCCCCGCCCCTCTCTCTCTCTCTCCCACTCTCTCTCTTTCTCTTTGGATATTTCTCTATTTTCTCTTTCGCCTCTAGCTATCTCTTTCCATATCTGTCTGTTTTTTTCTCTCTCTTCCTCTGTCTTATTATTTCGTTGGCTCTTTCTATTTGGCTCCTTCTCCTGAGAGACTGCAAAAGGAAGAGATCTCTTCGCTCATAGACTGAGAAGATTTCTCTAGTGTCTGCTCCCATCTCTTTCTCACAAACCTTGGAACAAAGAACAAAGAAGAAAGAAAATTACAGCACAGGAACAGGCCATTCGGCCCTCCAAGCCTGCGCCGATCCAGATCCTCTCTCTAAACATGTCGCCTATTTTCTAAGGTTCTGTATCTCTTTTCTTCCTGCCCATTCATGTATCTGTCTAGATACATCTTAAAAGACGCTATCGTGCCCGCATCTACCACCTCCGCTGGCAACGCATTCCAGGCACCCACCACCCTCTGCGTAAAGAACTTTCCACGCATATCCCCCCTAAACTTTTCCCCTTTCACTTTGAACTCGTGTCCTCTAGTAATTGAATCCCCCACTCTGGGAAAAAGCTTCTTGCTATCCACCCTGTCTATACCTCTCATGATTTTGTACACCTCAATCAGGTCCCCCCTCAACCTCCGTCTTTCTAATGAAAATAATCCTAATATACTCAACCTCTCTTCATAGCTAGCGCCCTCCATACCAGGCAACATCCTGGTGAACCTCCTCTGCACCCTCTCCAAAGCATCCACACCCTTTTGGTAATGTGGCGACCAGAACTGTACGCAGTATTCCAAATGTGGCCGAACCAAAGTCTTATACAACTGCAACATGACCTGCCAACCCTTGTACTCAATACCCCGTCCGATGAAGGAAAGCATGCCGTATGCCTTCTTGACCACTCTATTGACCTGCGTTGCCACCTTCAGGGAACAATGGACCTGAACACCCAAATCTCTCTGTACATCAATTTTCCCCAGGACGTCTCCATTTCCTGTATAGTTCACTCTTGAATTGGATCTTCCAAAATGCATCACCTCTAATTTGCCCTGATTGAACTCCATCTGCCATTTCTCTGCCCAACTCTCCAATCTATCTATATTCTGCTGTGTTCTCTGACAGTCCCCTTCACTATCTGCTACTCCACCAATCTTAGTGTCGTCTGCAAACTTGCTAATCAGACCACCTATACTTTCCTCCAAATCATTAATGTATATCACAAACAACAGTGGTCCCAGCACGAATCCCTGTGGAACACCACTGGTCACACGTCTCCATTTTGAGAAACTCCCTTCCACTGCTACTCTCTATCTCCTGTTGCCCAGCCAGTTCTTTATCCATCTAGCTAGTACACCCTGGATCCCATGCGACTTCACTTTCTCCATCAGCCTACCATGGGGAACCTTATCAAACGCCTTACTGAAGTCCATGTATATGACATCTACAGCCCTTCCCTCATCAATCAACTTTGTCACTTCCTCAAAGAATTCTATTAAGTTGGTAAGACATGACCTTCCCTGCACAAAACCATGTTGCCTATCACTGATGAGCCCATTTTCTTCCAAATGGGAATAGATCCTATCCCTCAGTATCTTCTCCAGCAGCTTCCCTACCACTGACGTCAGGCTCACCGGTCTATAATTACCTGGATTATCCCTGCTACCCTTCTTAAACAAGGGCACAACATTAGCAATTCTCCAGTCCTTCGGGACCTCACCCTTGTTTAAGGATGCTGCAAAGATATCTGTTAAGGCCCCAGCTATTTCCTCTCTCGCTTCCCTCAGTAACCTGGGATAGATCCCATCCGGACCTGGGGACTTGTCCACCTTAATGCCTTTTAGAATACCCAACACTTCCTCCCTCCTTATGCCGACTTGACCTAGAGTAATCAAACATCTGTCCCTAACCTCAACATCCGTCATGTCCCTCTCCTTGGTGAATACCGATGCAAAGTACTCGTTTAGAATCTCACCCATTTTCTCTGACTCCACGCATAACTTTCCTCCGTTGTCCTTGAGTGGGCCAATCCTATCTCTAGTTACCCTCTTGCTCCTTATATATGAATAAAAGGCTTTGGGATTTTCCTTAACCCTGTATGCTAAAGATATTTCATGACCCCTTTTAGCCCTCTTAATTCCTCATTTCAGATTGGTCCTACATTCCCGATATTCTTTCAAAGCTTCATCTTTCTTCAGCCTCCTAGACCTTATGTATGCTTCCTTTTTCCTCTTAGCTAGTCTCACAATTTCTCCTGTCATCCATGATGACACAAGAACCCCAAGAGAGAAAAGTCTCCTTCAGTGAACAAGGTTTAAGAAGAATAATGGGCCCCAACGAAAAGCAAGATTACCGACAATAAAGGACTCGACAGTGAGCTCAAAGAACAGTAACAACAACTCTTCGGATATTTCCTCGAGCATTTCTACTTTTTTATTCTGCTCTTTTCTGTCACTATTTGCATGCGTGTATCGTGTATGCATGCAAGCGCGGGCGCGTCTTGTATCTGTAGAGATCAACCAAATTAGAGTTCAAGTTTAATACATGTCAACTTTTCTTCTTTAAACCTGAGAAAGCCTGTTTGTGCTGCTTTCTTTGCCTTAAAATTGGAAAGCGTTGAACAAGGAATTGCCAAGGAGGGACTAAGATTATCCATTGTCTTCATCCCATCTTTTTTTAATCTGTATTTCCTTGCTCCTCTTTCACTTTCTCGCTGAAATGCTCTCTCTTTCCCCCTTCCCTCTTTTTCCAAGTCAAGTTTTGAAAATTATTTTTCAGCCTCAAGTTTTTCTTTTTCCATTTCTTACTGAATTCCAGTCAATTTAACTGTTTCACTCACTGACTTACTCTATTCTTCTTCTTCTAATTTCCGATGTTGGTCTATTTCATTAATTATCTCTGTTTTTTTTGTACCTGATTTCAATTTTAACCCCAATTGTGCTGCCAACTATTTTAGCTTTCTCGTTTCTTAAAGATTTCAAGTCACTGATGGATATATTCTCCTCTCCCAGAAAAAAAAACGAACTGCTGCAACTGCAAATAGAATTCTGATGGTATAGCCTTTAACCTATTATATGGGAAAGCTGGCTATTTGTTTTCTGTTTCAATATTTACTTGCCTTGTACTTCACGTAATTAGTGCTGGAAACGATCCCAACAAGAGTTCCCAATTGATATGTTACGACCAAGGCGTGAGTAATGCACTGTTAACTCAGTCCCACTTCTCCATAGGTCGTAGCATATCATGTAAAGTTTACCAGCTGGTGGAAAATTGCCAAATTGAGCACTCTATTTGTGCACCAGAATGAAGTGCACCAAACTAGGTTTAATTCAACAGCAACATTGACTATTTATTAATAAACTAAATCTTAAACAATAATGATATAAATCTATGTCTGAAAGATTTTAAACTCCTTATTCTTCTTAACCCTCATGTACACAGACATGCACTCAAAAAACAGGTTAACCGGGTAAAAGGCTTTTTCGAATTATAACTGTTTCTTGGAAATAATAAAATAACTGGGTTTTCACGGTCTAGTTGGGTATTTCCTGGTCGGTGAAGCGTCCCAGAGTCAAAGAGTCAGATTCCACTCGAAGTAACTGCAGGCGATGTTGATGAACAGTCTGTGATGGGTAGGACATCAAGGCAATTCGTTCGCAGTAGGCATCACACAAGGTGTGCCATGAGGGCTGGAACAACAGCTGTCAGTTCTCACACTCAATACAAAAGTTCCCCATAATAAATGCATGATTTCTGCAAATTCAGGACTTCTTCAAACACAAAAGGCAACAGTACAGCTTAATTCAGAGATTCCTCAGAGACAAGGGGCAACAGTAAACTGTTGCAAGTGAAATACAGGCTTCCTCTCTCCAGACAGACACAGCAACAAGGGTTCAGCCCCCACACATTTAATTCACACTCATTCAAAGTTTGTTTAAGTTCATAAGGAAATTGCAATTACTCTTGATGCAGGAATTATTTTCAAGAGAAAGACATTATTGGCTATATTTCTGGCAGGTCTAGCAGCGACTGAACACAATCCAAAAGTGAAACTAACTTTTTCAACAGTCATGTCACATGACAGTCATAAATTTCCCTGTCATTTCCCTGTTGACTTGTTTGGAAACAGGTGCCTTGCAGTCTGAGCTAAATTCATTCAGTCCACAATTCAAATATCAGCCCTTAAAGTATTGTCTTCGAAGAAAGATAGAAGGAATCATAAAACAGCTTTTATAAGGACAAGTTTTATTTTCAGAGCAGATCTATGGAACTGAGAATGGAATCAATGGAGTTGGAAGAGAGAGTGTTGGCTGCTGTTCCGCCTCCTTTCCTGCAGGGAACGCTCTGACAATCATCCTGCCACCGTTCTGTTGGGCCCTCTAAAAGTGAAATCTTCCTGCTGCCCCTCTGTCCTTTGCTGTGTGTGATCACGAGCCACCCACCCTCATCTGTGGATTTCCGGTCATCCAGCTGTCAGTCACCTCTTTTCTGCTGCTGCTACTGTTGGGCGTGTGTGACCTCTCCCCTGCCAGTGTATTTTGGGGCATCCAACAGTCAGTCACCCCTTGGAAGTTCGGGGTAAATATTACATTCATGGACTGGAAGAACTGGGAAAGTCTCTGGGCTGCTCGCGAATCGTTTTGTTTATCCATTAATTGATGTAAATGTATATGTCACCGCACTCTCAAACCACTTTCTGACCTTGGACTGAGTCACCACAGAAATAAATGTGTTTGGGGAGCAACTTAAGTTCAGCAACATCCATCCGACTTATTGGAATATACATTCAGAGAGCCTGCAATACAAGAGATCTCTTCCTGCAATGTTGTAATATAAGAAATCTGTAACAAATACCAAACACAGGAACATGAAATTATCGGATATGGTGAAGAGTAAAATGACAGATGTCCTTCTGCTCTCCATCTCTGGGTCACTGTGATTCTCTCCCTTGCTGTCATCCCTCAGTCCCTTATGGACTCAAATGGTCACTAAAATGTGTCTGACTGTCAGAGCGTTGAGGAACAGAATTAAAGCGATTGGGTACAATCGGGTTAAAAACATTTCAAACCTGTCAATTCACACTGATCCAGGATCAGTAAAATAGCTTGTCTTTGGAAAACAGAAGCATGATATATTGTTGAGGATATCTGCAGGCTGATGTACAAAATAGAAGCGGACGTTTTCTGAACTGAGCAGAATGCAGATTGCTGAAAGAACCACAGTCGCAATTTTCTCGGTGCAATATTTTCCTTCCAGCTTCTTGCAACAAATGGACACAAATTGATCAAAGGTGAAAGTGATAGTCAACCAGACAGAAAAGTCTCTGGCAGCACCAGCCAGGACAGTGGTCACTATAAACACAGGGGTGATATCCAGGAAAGATATTGCAAAGTAATAAGAATTGATACACTTCATTATCACGGCAGTAATAATGAGCAGTGGATCCGCCTTTGCAATGGGCACTAGGTAGCCAATGGGACAGGGGAAGAGGCCGCAATTTCCGCGGTTCAGCATCACAGTCGCCAGTAAATTAACTGCATGAGAGAGAAGGGAAAAGGGACTCGAATTACGAATCAAACATTCTGCGTGTCTGAGCCAAAGAGTAAGGGAAGGGCTGTAGTACCAATAACAGGTTTGTTGGAGGCCGGTCAGAGGTAGAAATTAATAAGCAAATCACAACTGGCCTCCACGCCACCCAGTTCTGGGTTTAACCGAGCCGGAACAGGGAGGGGCAGGCAACTGCTCACAGGGGGCACGTTGGAAATGCAAATATTTAAATGAGACTGGAATTTTCTGATCTAATCTGTGTTTGACATGTAACTCTGGCCCCTGGTTATCCCCATTATAACAACACACCGCAAACAAAAACACTCAGTATTGGCAGAGTCAGAACTGACACCCACTCCAGGATCAGACACTTCCCCTCCACCCAGATTGGATATCCACTGAGATTGGATTCTCCCCAGGATCAGACACTTCCCCTCCACCAAGATTGGATATCCACTGAGATTGGATTCTCCCCAGGATCAGACACTTCCCCTCCACCAAGATTGGATATCCACTGAGATTGGATTCTCCCCAGGATCAGACACTTCCCCTCCACCAAGATTGGATATCCACTGAGATTGGATTCTCCCCAGGATCAGACACTTCCACTCCACCAAGATTGGATTTCCACTGAGATTGGATTCTCCCCAGGATCAGACACTTCCACTCCACCAAGATTGGATATCCACTGAGATTGGATTCTCCCCAGGATCAGACACTTCCCCTCCACCAAGATTGGATATCCCCTGAGATTGGATTCTCCCCAGGATCAGACACTTCCCCTCCACCAAGATTGGATTTCCACTGAGATTGGATTCTTCCCAGGATCAGACACTTCCCCTCCACCAAGATTGGATATCCCCTGAGATTGGATTCTCCCCAGGATCAGACACTTCCCCTCCACCAAGATTGGATATCCACTGAGATTGGATTCTCCCCAGGATCAGACACTTCCCCTCCAACAAGATTGGATATCCACTGAGATTGGATTCTCCCCAGGATCAGACACTTCCCCTCCACCAAGATTGGATATCCCCTGAGATTGGATTCTCCCCAGGATCAGACACTTCCCCTCCACCAAGATTGGATATCCACTGAGATTGGATTCTCCCCAGGATCAGACACTTCCCCTCCACCAAGATTGGATATCCACTGAGATTGGATTCTCCCCAGGATCAGACACTTCCCCTCCACCAAGATTGGATATCCACTGAGATTGGATTCTCCCCAGGATCAGACACTTCCCCTCCACCAAGATAGGATATCCACTGAGATTGGATTCTCCCCAGGATCAGACACTTTCCCTCCACCAAGATTGGATATCCCCTGAGATTGGATTCTACCCAGGGTAAGACACTTCCCCTCCACCCAGATTGGATATCCACTGAGATTGGATTCTCCCCAGGATCAGACACTTCCACTCCACCAAGATTGGATATCCCCTGAGATTGGATTCTACCCAGGATCAGACACTTCCCCTCCACCAAGATTGGATATCCACTGAGATTGGATTCTCCCCAGGATCAGACACTTACCCTCCACCAAGATTGGATATCCACTGAGATTGGATTCTCCCCAGGATCAGACACTTCCCCTCCACCAAGATTGGATATCCACTGAGATTGGATTCTCCCCAGCATCAGACACTTCCACTCCACCAAGATTGGATATCCACTGAGATTGGATTCTCCCCAGGATCAGACACTTCCCCTCCACCAAGATTGGATATCCACTGAGATTGGATTCTCCCCAGGATCAGACACTTTCCCTCCACCAAGATTGGATATCCACTGAGATTGGATTCTCCCCAGGATCAGACACTTCCACTCCACCAAGATTGGATATCCCCTGAGATTGGATTCTCCCCAGGATCAGACACTTCCCCTCCACCAAGATTGGATATCCCCTGAGATTGGATTCTCCCCAGGATCAGACACTTCCCCTCCACCAAGATTGGATATCCCCTGAGATTGGATTCTCCCCAGGATCAGACACTTCCCCTCCACCAAGATTGGATATCCACTGAGATTGGATTTTCCCCAGGATCAGACACTTCCCCTCCACCAAGATTGGATATCCACTGAGATTGGATTCTCCCCAGGATCAGACACTTCCCCTCCACCAAGATTGGATATCCACTGAGATTGGATTCTCCCCAGGATCAGACACTTCCACTCCACCAAGATTGGATATCCCCTGAGATTGGATTCTCCCCAGGATCAGACACTTCCACTCCACCAAGATTGGATATCCACTGAGATTGGATTCTCCCCAGGATCAGACACTTCCACTCCACCAAGATTGGATTTCCACTGAGATTGGATTCTCCCCAGGATCAGACACTTCCACTCCACCAAGATTGGATATCCACTGAGATTGGATTCTCCCCAGGATCAGACACTTCCACTCCACCAAGATTGGATATCCCCTGAGATTGGATTCTCCCCAGGATCAGACACTTCCCCTCCACCAAGATTGGATTTCCACTGAGATTGGATTCTCCCCAGGATCAGACACTTCCCCTCCACCAAGATTGGATATCCCCTGAGATTGGATTCTCCCCAGGATCAGACACTTCCCCTCCACCAAGATTGGATATCCACTGAGATTGGATTCTCCCCAGGATCAGACACTTCCCCTCCAACAAGATTGGATATCCACTGAGATTGGATTCTCCCCAGGATCAGACACTTCCCCTCCACCAAGATTGGATATCCCCTGAGATTGGATTCTCCCCAGGATCAGACACTTCCCCTCCACCAAGATTGGATATCCACTGAGATTGGATTCTCCCCAGGATCAGACACTTCCCCTCCACCAAGATTGGATATCCACTGAGATTGGATTCTCCCCAGGATCAGACACTTCCCCTCCACCAAGATTGGATATCCACTGAGATTGGATTCTCCCCAGGATCAGACACTTCCCCTCCACCAAGATTGGATATCCACTGAGATTGGATTCTCCCCAGGATCAGACACTTTCCCTCCACCAAGATTGGATATCCCCTGAGATTGGATTCTACCCAGGATCAGACACTTCCCCTCCACCAAGATTGGATATCCACTGAGATTGGATTCTCCCCAGGATCAGACACTTCCCCTCCACCAAGATTGGATATCCACTGAGATTGGATTCTCCCCAGGATCAGACACTTCCCCTCCACCAAGATTGGATATCCACTGAGATTGGATTCTCCCCAGGATCAGACACTTCCACTCCACCAAGATTGGATATCCACTGAGATTGGATTCTCCCCAGGATCAGACACTTCCCCTCCACCAAGATTGGATATCCACTGAGATTGGATTCTCCCCAGGATCAGACACTTTCCCTCCACCAAGATTGGATATCCACTGAGATTGGATTCTCCCCAGGATCAGACACTTCCACTCCACCAAGATTGGATATCCCCTGAGATTGGATTCTCCCCAGGATCAGACACTTCCCCTCCACCAAGATTGGATATCCCCTGAGATTGGATTCTCCCCAGGATCAGACACTTCCCCTCCACCAAGATTGGATATCCCCTGAGATTGGATTCTCCCCAGGATCAGACACTTCCCCTCCACCAAGATTGGATATCCACTGAGATTGGATTCTCCCCAGGATCAGACACTTCCCCTCCACCAAGATTGGATATCCACTGAGATTGGATTCTCCCCAGGATCAGACACTTCCCCTCCACCAAGATTGGATATCCACTGAGATTGGATTCTCCCCAGGATCAGACACTTCCCCTCCACCAAGATTGGATATCCACTGAGATTGGATTCTCCCCAGGATCAGACACTTCCCCTCCACCAAGATTGGATATCCACTGAGATTGGATTCTCCCCAGGATCAGACACTTCCCCTCCACCAAGATTGGATATCCACTGAGATTGGATTCTCCCCAGGATCAGACACTTCCCCTCCACCAAGATTGGATATCCCCTGAGATTGGATTCTCCCCAGGATTAGACACTTCCCCTCCACCAAGATTGGATATCCACTGAGATTGGATTCTCCCCAGGATCAGACACTTCCCCTCCAACAAGATTGGATATCCACTGAGATTGGATTCTCCCCAGGATCAGACACTTCCCCTCCACCAAGATTGGATATCCCCTGAGATTGGATTCTCCCCAGGATCAGACACTTCCCCTCCACCAAGATTGGATATCCACTGAGATTGGATTCTCCCCAGGATCAGACACTTTCCCTCCACCAAGATTGGATATCCCCTGAGATTGGATTCTACCCAGGGTAAGACACTTCCCCTCCACCCAGATTGGATATCCACTGAGATTGGATTCTCCCCAGGATCAGACACTTCCACTCCACCAAGATTGGATATCCCCTGAGATTGGATTCTACCCAGGATCAGACACTTCCCCTCCACCAAGATTGGATATCCACTGAGATTGGATTCTCCCCAGGATCAGACACTTCCCCTCCACCAAGATTGGATATCCACTGAGATTGGATTCTCCCCAGGATCAGACACTTTCCCTCCACCAAGATTGGATATCCACTGAGATTGGATTCTACCCAGGGTAAGACACTTCCCCTCCACCAAGATTGGATATCCCCTGAGATTGGATTCTCCCCAGGATCAGACACTTCCCCTCCACCAAGATTGGATATCCCCTGAGATTGGATTCTCCCCAGGATCAGACACTTCCCCTCCACCAAGATTGGATATCCCCTGAGATTGGATTCTCCCCAGGATCAGACACTTCCCCTCCACCAAGATTGGATATCCACTGAGATTGGATTCTCCCCAGGATCAGACACTTCCCCTCCACCAAGATTGGATATCCACTGAGATTGGATTCTCCCCAGGATCAGACACTTCCCCTCCACCCAGATTGGATATCCCCTGAGATTGGATTCTCCCCAGGATCAGACACTTCCCCTCCACCAAGATTGGATATCCACTGAGATTGGATTCTCCCCAGGATCAGACACTTCCCCTCCACCAAGATTGGATATCCACTGAGATTGGATTCTCCCCAGGATCAGACACTTCCCCTCCACCAAGATTGGATTTCCACTGAGATTGGATTCTCCCCAGGATCAGACACTTCCCCTCCACCAAGATTGGATATCCACTGAGATTGGATTCTCCCCAGGATCAGACATTTCCCCTCCACCAAGATTGGATATCCACTGAGATTGGATTCTCCCCAGGATCAGACACTTCCCCTCCACCAAGATTGGATATCCACTGAGATTGGATTCTCCCCAGGATCAGACACTTCCCCTCCACCAAGATTGGATATCCCCTGAGATTGGATTCTCCCCAGGATCAGACACTTCCCCTCCAACAAGATTGGATATCCACTGAGATTGGATTCTCCCCAGGATCAGACACTTCCCCTCCAACAAGATTGGATATCCCCTGAGATTGTATTCTCCCCAGGATCAGACCACCTGCCCTGGTCTGACATCCCGCCTGCCTGGCATTCAAACCCTGGGATCAGACCCCTCCCAGAAATTTATCACACACACTAAGCAGGACTGGGTACTCACAAACCCCTCCCAGGATTGGATATTCTGGGATCAGAAGTCTCGAAGTGATTACACCACCCAGACGGGACTGCAACACCACCCTTGGTTCGGACATCCCGGGTGTTAGGACCCACACATCAAGTCTGGAATCAGACACTCCGCATGCCCCATCCACCTTTCCGGACTTGGACCACACTCCAGTATGGGAGACCCCTCCCGCTGTTCGAAAAATCTCTTCCCACCCCGCCCAGACCCTTCAATGTCCCAGTTGCCAGACCACACTCCAGTATGGGAGACCCCTCCCGCTGTTCGGAAAATCTCTTCCCACCCCGCCCAGACCCTTCAATGTCCCAGTTGCCAGACCACACTCCAGTATGGGAGACCCCTCCCGCTGTTCGGAATAACTCTTCCACCATCCACCCCCCCCCCCGCCCAGACCCTGCAATGTCTCAGTTGTCAGTCCACATTCCAGTATAGGAGACCCCTCCCTGTGTTTGGGAATCACTCTCCCTCCCCCAGACCCTTCTCTGTCCCCGTTATCAGATCACACTCCAGCATGGGAGACCCCTCCCCAGTTTTGGGAATCACTCTCCCTGCCCCAGACCCTTCTCCGTCCCAGTTGTCAGACCACACTCCAGCATGGGAGACCACTCCCGCTGTTGGGAATCACTCTCCCTCCTCCATACCCTTCCCTGTCCCAGGTGTCAGTCCAATCTCCATCATGGGAGACGTTGCCCTGGATTTAAGGACCAGCCACTCTCTCTCCCTGACTTCAGCTCTCAAGACTGGGACTGCACTGCCCGATAGGAGACGGCTCCAGGGTTTGTGGATCGACAGTCCAGTGATCAGTAATGTCTCCACCCTCCCCACCTCTGGAGTTGGTGATCGGATACTCCCCAATATCAGGGAGCTCCCTGTACCTCGGGCTCATTGTTTGGACAATCCTGGGCCTGGGTCCTGCTCCAGAGTCCCCCCCCCCCCCCCCCACTGTCCGACCGAAAGCCAAGCCAAGGCAATTAAAATCACCCTGACTTCAGACTTCAGGATGGGAACTAGTCAACGTAAATACAGACAGTCTGTGGAGCTAAAACTCTGGCAACTCGCACCCCACCTATGTCACTCACCTCTGTAATACCCAGGACTAATTACTGGATTAAAAATAAAATAATGGAATGGTTTTAAATCTGATAAAATTAGGAGAATGTTGAAAACACTCAGCAGGTCAGGCAGCATCTGTAGAGACAGAAAAGAGAGTTAACGGTTCAGGCTGAAAGCTTTTCATCGGAATTTCAATGTATTGCAGAATAACAGCTTGAAAGCAATGGTTAAAGCCAGTGAAAAGTGGGGTAGAGGGTGGAAATAGCAAAGGGGAATGTCCGTGATCGAATGGAGGGCAAAAGGATGATGGTGCAAGGCGACTGAGATAATTAAAGAGCAAGAGGCTGGGTCCAGAGGAGGTGTAAATGGTTACAGAATAACAGAGTGGGAGGGAAGTATGGAAAATCTGGCAACAAGCAGAAGGTTCCATTCGACTGGAGAAGTGACAGAGAATGGTGAGTGAACCCCAGGGGGATGGCCCAGTCTGCCAGCTGTGCTCCAAGAGGTGATCCCCAGGGAAATCTCAAGGTCACGTTTGCTGACAGACCGGAGGAGTCCAGCAAAGTGATCACACAATCTCCATTCGTTCCTCTCCCCAATGTCCAGGGAACTCCATTGCGTGCAGTGAATACAATTACTAGCGTGTAAGAAGTGGGAGCAAATCCCTGTTTCACATGGAAGGAGTGCTTGTCCTTGGATAATGGGAAACGAGGAGCTGAAAGTCCAGGTGTTGCATCTCCTGCGCTCACATGGAAAGGTGCTCCAGGAAAGGAAACAGTTATTGGGGGAATTGAGGAGTTGACCAGGGTTTCATAAGGAGCAGGGGGACGGGAGGGGAGCAGAATATACGGTTGTACATGGACATAGCCGAATGTGGCAGAAATCTGGCGGATGGAGCTTGCAATACGAAGGCCGGTAGGATGGAAGGCGAGGACGAATCGATCATTATTGTGGTCCTGGCACGGAGGGGAAGGGGTGGTGGCAGTAACGTGGGAAACGGGATGGACACAGTCGAGGGCCCTGTTCACCACAGTGCAGGGGAATATCTGGTTGAGGAATAATGAATATATTCCGTAAGCACTGGTGTGGAAGGAAGCATCATCAGAAAAGATGTAATGGAGGTGGAGAAACTGGGAAAATGGAACAGAGTCTTTCCATTAATTTCTTTCGGAGGAAATATAGTCAAGGTAGTTGTGGGAGTCAGTGGGATAATAGCGGATATTACTGGGAAGCCAATTTCCTGCAATGGAGGTGCAGAAGTCGAGGAAGAGAAGGGGAGTGTCAGAGATGGACAATTTGTAGACGGGGGATGGTTAGAAATTAGAAGCAAAGTTGACGAAAGATTCCAGTTCAAGGCAGCAGAAGGAAATGGCACCATCACAGTCATCAAAGTATCAGAAAAACAATATGTAAAGGGAAGAAGCTGAGTCGAATTGGAACAAAGAATGGTCCATTTATCCTACACAAAGTCTCATCTCTAGGACCCAAACAGGCTTCCTTAACGACAGCCTTTGAGTGTGGAATATTCCAATGTTTATACTCGGGACATCCACTGTACAACAGGGTCATTGCCTCCAGGTCAAGATCAGGATCCTGGGAGGATTTCCATTCCCAGATGAGAGTTGCAGAGGAAAAGAGGTGTTCCAACAGGAATAGCGAGTGAATGAAAGAAATCAATTACAAATGGGGCCCTCGGAATGTATCAGGAGGAGATGGTGAAGGGAAACTGGCTTCAAATGGCCTCGTAGTGTCTGTCAGGCATCATCCCATCCACTATGACTTTAAGGACAGCTCGGGTGTACTGGAATTTGGATCAGAGAGGGGCAGACTGACATGGACAGAAATGTAGATGGAATTCTGGAGCAGAACTGTGAGCTCAGAAGGAAGTAAGGCTCGTGTGTCGTGGGACCATCGGGGCTTAATGAACCCGTGGATAAGGATTCTGAGCTTGAAGGAGGGATAGAGATCTCTCAGGGGTGGAAGTAAATTCTGAAAATAGAGTGAATAAATTTGACATAAAAATCTTTCAAGATATGCAATGGGAGATATTTGGTCAAGTTATCAAAAAGAAGGTAAACTTTCTGCTTCGGAAGGATTGCATTCACAGACTGAAAAGATAGGGGAGAGATTGTAGAGGCACGATTACCTGTTCATTAATAATCATCAGAATCGGGAATACTACCAGAGGAATGATGAACAGCTACTGTGAGCCTGGCACTTAAAAAAGAAGATCGAACAAGTTCAAGGAACTATAGTCCAGTTCACATAACATCAATGGTAGGAAAAATAATGGAACCCTCATTCAAAGATGAAATAGATAAACATCTAAAACAAACACATGACATAATGAAGAGAAGCCAGCAGGCATTCCAAATGGGTATATATCCTTGGCCAACATGACAGAATTAATTGAATAAGTGTCAGAAATAATAGATACAAATATAATATGTTATATGTAATATACATTTGCATTCCAACGGCCTTCGATAAGGCACCACACAGCAGACTCATGACTAATCTCAAAGCAAGTGGAGTTAGGGGACAAGAAGCAGAATGGACTTCTAGCTGGTGTTCTCACTTTGACAGAAGGATTTCATTGATATTCCCCAAGCATCGGCACTTGGACCACTCTTATTCACCCATCATAGAATTTACAGGGGATTGGGAAGCAGGAGTAAAATTCATAATTTACAGACAATTCACTCTCTGACAGGTTACTGAAAGCAGATTAAATATTAACTTTCAATAAACAATAAACAACTGGATCAAAACTTCAATTACTCTTAGTTATAGTAGAGATGATACCAGCATAAACGAGATGTGAAAGAGAAAGATGCCATAACTTTAGTGATGACGAACTCAACAGAACTTATTAAGAGAGTTTTTATTTGTAAGTGATTGAGTTTTATTTGATGCAGTTGTTAATATATGCACTTCCGTTAATCACTCAAAATAATTATCCAAACAGGAAGCAGGTTAATGTTACAAGTGTTTAGATCGTTGCAAAATATCCATTTAACGCAAATTGTTTTTTTTTAGTTCAGCATCTCAAGTTTACAAAAAATAAATTGCACAAACTTGTGGAAACTTCCAAACCGTCAGCAACACAGAATGGCCCATCAGCAATAGCGCAGCATCGCCATCTGCTGGTGTTCCTGTCTCACTGCAGTTACTGTCCCCCTCTCACCATCTCCATCTGCTGGTGTCCCTGTCTCACTGCAGTTACTGTCCCCCTCTCACCATCTCCATCTGCTGGTGTCCCTGTCCCATTGCAGTTACTGTCCCCCTCTCACCATCTCCATCTGCTCGTGTCCCTGTCTCACTGCAGTTACTGTTCTCTCTCTCTCACTATCTCCATTTGCTGGTGTCCCTGTCTCACTGCAGTTACTGTTCCCTTGCACCATTTCCATCGACTGGTGTCCTTGTCTCAATGCAGTTACTGCACCCTCACCATCTCCATCTGCTGGTGTCCCTGTCTCACTGCAGGTACTGCTCCCTCTCACCAAGTCTCGTTGCATCTCCAGTGTTTCCAGTTTTTCCGCATCTATATAGTACTCTGTTCTGTTCTTTTTTCCCCCTAACATTGAAGTCCATCCACCACAGCTTTGCCCATTCACTTAAGATATTAATATCTCTGTAAATGTCTGCTTCCTGCTACAATGCTCACAACTAGTATTAGAATTAGAACATGACAGCGCAGTACAGGCCCTTCGGCCCTCGATGTTGTGCCGACCTGTGAAACCATCTGACCTACACTATTCCATTTTCATCCATATGTCTATCCAATGACCACTTAAATGCCCTTAAAGTTGGCGAGTCTACTACTGTTGCAGGCAGGGCGTTCCACGCCCTTACTACTCTCTGAGTAAAGAAACTACCTCTGACATCTGTCCTATATCTATCACCCCTCAACTTAAAGCTATGTCCCCTCGTGTTTGCCATCACCATCCGAGGAAAAAGACTCTCACTATCCACCCTATCTAACCCTCTGATTATCTTATATGTCTCTATTAAGTCACCTCTCCTCCTCCTTCTCTAGAACGAAAACAACCTCAAGTCCCTCAGCCTTTCCTCATAAGACCTTCTCTCCATACCAGGCAAAAATCTTCTCTGCAACCTTTCCATAGCTTCCACATCCTTCCTATAATGCGGTGACCAGAACTGCACGCAATACTCCAGGTGCAGTCTCACCAGAGTTTTGTACAGCTGCAGCATGACCTCGTGGCTCCGCAACTCGATCCCCCTACTAATAAAAGCTAACACACCATATGCCTTCTTAACAGCACTATTAACCTGGGTAGCAACCTTCAGGGATTTATGCACCTGGACACCAAGATCTCTCTGTTCATCTACACTACCAAGAATCTTCCCATTAGCCCAGTAATCTGCATTCCTGTTACTCCTTCCAAAGTGAATCACCTCGCACTTTTCCGCATTAAACTCCATTTGCCATCTCTCAGCCCAGCTCTGCAGCCTATCTATGTCCCTCTGTACCCTACAACATCCTTCGGTACTATCCACAACTCCACCGACCTTCGTGTCATCCGCAAATTTACTAACCCACCCTTCTACACCCTCATCCAGGTCATTTATAAAAATGACAAACAGCAGTGGCCCCAAAACAGAACCTTGCGGTACACCACTAGTAACTAAACTCCAGGATGAGCATTTGCCATCAACCACCACCCTCTGTCTTCTTTCAGCTAGCCAATTTCTGATCCAAAGCTCTAAATCACCTTCCACCCCATACTTCCGTTTTTTCTACAATAGCCTACCGTGGGGAACCTTATCAAACGCCTTAGTGAAATCCATATACACCACATCCACGGCTTTACCCTCATCCACCTGTTTGGTCACCTTCTCAAAAAACTCAATAAGGTTTGTGAGGCACGACCTCCCCTTCACAAAACCGTGCTGACTATCGCAAATGAACTTATTCTTTTCAAGATGATTATAAATCCTGTCTCTTATAACCTTTTCCAACATTTTACCCACAACCGAAGTAAGGCTCACAGGTCTATAATTACCAGGGCTGTCTCTACTCCCCTTCTTGGACAAGGGGACAACATTTGCTATCCTCCAGTCCTCCGGCACTATTCCTGTCGACAATGACGACATAAAGATCAAGGACAAAGGCTCTGCAATCTCCTCTCTGGCTTCCCAGAGAATCCTAGGATAAATCCCATCTGGCCCAGGGGACTTATCTATTTTCACACTTTCCAAAATTGCTAACACCTCCTCCTTGTGAATCTCAATCCCATCTAGCCTAGTAGTCTGAATCTCAGTATTCTCCTCGACAACATTTTCTTTCTCTACTGTAAATACTGACGAAATATATTCATTTAACACTTCCCCTATCTCCTCTGATTCCACACACAACTTCCCACTACTATCCTTGATTAGCCCTAATCTAACTCTAGTCATTCTTTTATTCCTGATATACCTATAGAAAGCCTTAGGGTTTTCCTTGATCCGATCCACCAATGACTTCTCGTGTCCTCTCCTCGCTCTTCATAGCTCTCCCTTTAGATCTTTCCTGGCTAGCTTGTAACTCTCAAGCGCCCGAACTGAGCCTTCACGTCTCATCCTAACATAAGCCTTCTTCTTCCTCTTGACAAACACTTCAACTTCTTTAGTAAACCACGGCTCCCTCGCTCGACAACTTCCTCCCTGCCTCACAGGTACATACTAATCAAGGACACGCAGTAGCTGCTCCTTGAATAAGCTCCACATTTCGATTGTGCCCATCCCCTGCAGTTTCCTTCCCCATCCTACGCATCCTAAATCTTGCCTAATCGCATCATAATTTCCTTTCCTCCAGCTATAATTCTTGCCCTGCGGTATATACCTGTCCCTGCCCATCGCTAAGGTAAACCTAACCGAATTGTGATCACTATCACCAAAGTGCTCACCTACATCTAAATCTAACACCTGGCCGGGTTCATTTCCCAGTACCAAATCCAATGTGGCATCGCCCCTGGTTGGCCTGTCTACATACTGTGTCAGAAAACCCTCCTGCACACACTGGACAAAAACTGACCCATCTAAAGTACTCGAACTATAGTATTTCCAGTCAATATTTGGAAAGTTAAAGTCCCCCATAACAACTACCCTGTTTCTGTCGCTCCTGTCGAGAATCATCTTCGCTATCCTTTCCTCTACATCTCTGGAACTATTCGGAGGTCTATAAAAGACTCCCAACAGGGTGACCTCACCTCTCCTGTTTCTAACCTCAGCCCATACTACCTCAGTAGACGAGTCCTCAAACGTCCTTTCTGCCGCTGTAATACTCTCCTTGATTAACAATGCCACCACCCGCCCTCTTTTACCATCTTCTCTGTTCTTACTCAAACATCCAGATCCCGGAACCTGCAACATCCATTACTGCACCCCCCGCCCCCCTCTCACCATCTCCATCTGCTGGTGTCCCTGTCTTACTGCAGGCACTGCCCCTCTCACCATCTCCATCTATTGGTGCTCCAGTCTCACTGACGTTTCTGCCCCGCTCACCATCTCCATTTGCTGGTGCCACCGTCTCACTGCAATTTCCACCCCTCGCAACGTCTCCATCTGCTGGTGTCTCTGACTCACTGCAGTGACTGTCCCACTCACCATATCCATCTGCTGGTGTCTCTGACTCACTGCAGTTACTGTCCCACTCACCATATCCATCTGCTGGTGTCTCTGACTCACTGCAGTGACTGTCCCACTCACCATATCCATCTGCTGGTATCCCTGTCTCACTGCACTTGCTGCCCCTCTCACTCGCGCCATCTGCTGGTGCCCCTGATTCACTGCAGTTTCTGCCCCTCACAATCTCACAATCACTGCGATTTGCAACTTTGCCCAATTTGCTGTGGGTCCAAGGGGTGGTTTAGTTAAATTCAGCTGTGCATTCGAGTGAAGCATTTTTCAAAACAATTCATGAATCATCTGCAGAGGAAATCCCATCTCAATCGGTCAGATTATCAATAAAATATAATCTCAGAATCAGATTTAAAATATTTTCAGGGCTCTGTGCTGCGAATATAAAATGTGCTTTCTGTCCTGTGGGGGAGTGTAGTGAATGGAATATGAAATGGGATTTAGTTCCAGTGTTTATCTCTGTCTATGATTTCACTAATTTAACAATGAGATTGAGAGGATATTTCAGCGCCTTCTTCAGCTCCTCTCTGAATTTAGTCTGGGTGACAACGTAAATACACATGTTGGTGCAGGAACTGAGAACCTGCAGCATCATTGATGTGTAATTTATGGTATCGAGAGGCTCAGTGTCAGAGAAATTATCCCAAATATCTGCAATTCGCTTATAAATGACATACACAACCCAGGGCAGCCATAACAGTATAAAACTGCCAGATATACTGAAGAGTAAAACAATTGATTTTCTCCGATTCTCCATCCCTGGGTCCTTGTAATTCTCTCCATTTCTGTGACTCCGGAATCCCCTGCGTACTTTACTGGAGAATAAAATATGTCTGATCGTCAGAATATTGAGCAGCAAAATCAGCAAGGCCGGCACACAAGGGGTTAAAATGCGGTGAAGACATTTAAATGCGGCCCATATGAGGGAAGTGAAGAAGCTCGGTTTATGAACACAAAGCATTGGAACATTATCAATAATGTACCTTGGTTTATATGCAAAGTAAATTGGGAGAGACTGTACACAGCCCAGCACACTCACTGTTCCAGCATCCACAGCTGCCGCTTTCTTGGTGCAATATCTTGTTTGTAGCTTCTTACAACAAATGGCCACAAATCGATCAAAGGTGAAAGAGACTGTGAGCCAGACAGAAATAAATGTGGATGCAGAAAGCAGAACGGCCATGAGACAACACTTGGGAGTAGTGTTCAGGAATGAATCTGGGAAATACATTAAACCAATCCACAACAGTATGGGACTAGACATAACGACCAGGAGATCAGGCACTGCCATTCCCACCAGGTAGACAGTGATACATTTGGAGAGACCGCACTTTCCCCGGGACAGGATCACAATCGCCACCAAGTTAACTGGAACAGAGGGAAAAAGAAGCGGAGAAATTACTGATCAGACCTGGAGACAAAGCAGCAGTTTGACAGGATCTGGGCTGAAATTCCCAGCTTTGTTGCTGCAGCGAGCAGTGAAAACTGATTCATTGACCTGGGCAGTGCTTTGTCATAGTGAAATGTTTAAAATACAATTATTATTGGTGAATTGGGAAATTGATCTAGAAAGCGAATAAAGTCAGCACTGGAACGACTGAAAGTACTGACTGAGGATGCAGTACCGGTGGGGAAATGAGAAGGTGTTTTACAGAGATGGAATCCGATGTGTTAAATGGGGATTTATCTCCAGATTGTCGTTCGGGAAGGTTTGAGAACAGCTGGTTCGTTTCTGTGGGTTCAGAGAACAGACAGAGGCTGGTACAAAGTGGGAAAAGTCTGAGAGCTGCTGCGGTGAGTTTGAGGGTTGGGATTTATTTGGAAGAGGAAGTTGGAAGTGAAGCAAGTGAGTGAGATTGGGAGGGCGAGAAGGAAAAGGTCATGTTCGAGCTGGAGGGGAGACAGGAGCAGACGGTTTGGGAAAGTGGATAAATTGAAGCAATGGGCAGAGGATTCAATAAAGTGAGAGGAGAGGCGGAGCTTCAGGGGGAGAGACTGCAGCAAAGCGTTCGTGCAGAACTAATTTATAGATCCCAGCAACAAAACTCAATTAATTTATTAAAAAACTAATATTGGTGCTGGAGAACGTGTCATTGGTTATCCAATATAGTCAATACATTTAGTTTGCACAGTCAATTAAATATCAATTTAAGCATATTTCTGTTATCAGCCTCGCTCTTTATTGAATTCAATCGTCACAGAGATTTTGAAGTACAGTATTTAAATAATGAATAACCATCAGCGAAGAACTGATTTTATTATGTTCATTAAGTCAATAAGTAAGGAATAGGAACTTTCTACAAAACAAAATGAAGAGCTGACAGAAATAAATACTGAGGGACCAATTCCAACAGTAAAATTAACACAATCTGACAACTGACAGCTTCAACTCTCAGTTTTTCTCAATAATTACTTTGAATATTCCAGCACTTTATGCGAGTGATTTATTCACTCTGCTTCTTCCTCTTTCACTTTCCTTCAGGTTATCTTTTCCCCTCTGTTTCATTCTTCCTGCTCCTTCTCTAAGTTGCCCTCCCGAGCTCTCTGGACTCCTCATATCCTGAAAACTGTTACTTAATACCACTTTTCACACGCGATTTGTTCATCACATTCTGTGCCTGTGTTCTCTTCACCAGCCCCATGTTCAATGATTCTATTTTAAGAGTCAGTTTGTTCAATGGTGAAACATCTTTGAATAATTTAGTGTGTCTATAGAGCACACAAGTCTCCACCTGTTCACCTGCACTCTTCACTTCATCTACAATACATGGAATAAACAGAATCAAAAGCTTCTTCCAGACAAACCTCAGAATCATTGAAATTCATTCTCCTGGAATTATAAAGTACACCGTTAGAATGTGGGGTAATTAAATTAATAAAACACCAACACCAGCGGTGCAGCTGATAATCTGCAGATAAATGAAAAGACTCTTGATTCAACTGATACAGTGTAAACCAATAAAACATCACATCAATACTTTCTGTTTTACAATGTAGTTTAGTGACAGTGAAGACTCCACGGTGAAACAGAGAAGGAGATGTGAAAGAGGCAGCAGCAAACTCAGTTCAGTAGCCAGACCTCTGAAGCAGTGTCAGACATACACAGTATATTTTATAACAGTGATAACCAATAAATACATTGAAATCGCAGTTAAACTGAACCATGTTATTGGGTTGGGAGAATATTTTGCTGCCTCCTTGTAGCATTGACATTGTGGGTGGTCTCGGTATCAAACAGCGAAAAAAAATCATAAAAATATTCCAGGACCGGTTAGTTGCACATCACGAAAATGTGAAAATCTCCTGAAGCTCTTTTTCTTGATCTTAACCGAGACATCTGATTCAAATATATTAAATAAACACAATAATCCAGTAAGTATTCCAGGGTTACTAAAACCAATACCATTAAATATAATGCAGCTCCTGCAAGACTGAAAGAGTAAACAATCAGGAGATTCCATCAGTAAATCGCTGGTAAAGAACAGGTGGCTGGGTGAAACACACAGTGAGAAATAATACCGAGTACAGCAGCACAGTTAACATCGAGTTACGCCATTATCAACTGATATACAGTCTTACCAGGAACTCCAATTGCAGCAGGTACAGGATAATAAATGAATGCGATCTGAAGGATTACTGAATATCCCATTTCTGTGAGAAGCAGAGACTCCTGTTAGCCTGGAACCCACAGCTCCAGCAGGCAATCTGAGCTGATCCATTCCAATGGGTGCTGATTTATACAGGGGATAAGTCTCCACTGACACTGTTATACCCCTGATCATTGTTATTAGCTACACTCACCTGAACAAACACATTACATCAGCAGCTTTGACTCTGATGTAAATAATGTGTTGCATAAAACACAATCATTTCAATGTCAATGACTTTTTCTTTCAGCCAATGTGAATACCTGACTTTTCTCCACAGTATATTCCATCAGCCACTTTCTTGCCCACTCACTGAAGAAGTCCATATTCCGTACTCCACCCCCTCTCTGTGTCCTCCTCACAGCTTACTGTCTCACCTCAATTTGTGTTACCAGCTAACTGGATACATTACACTCCATCCCTTCATCCCACAATCAAACAGCCCCACGATTCACGACCTTGTCTTCATCTGTTTAAGACCAACAATCTATTTCAGATATTACTGCACTAAATCCTGCCTCTGCTCGTAAAGCGCGAGACCCTGCCTCCATTATTACTGCACTAGACAACGTCTCGGTTTGTTACACTCGGCCATGTCTCTGGTTCTGCTTTGTTTCACCCGGTCTCAGTTTGTACTACACAAGACCATTTCTATGTTCATAATACAATAGGCCCTGTCTTTACCCTGTATCTCACCCCAGGTTTCCCCTTCTGTGTTCCCATTGTGCTTGGCTTGGGAGTGTTTACTGGGACATTGTCGGTGGAGATTTACTCTGTATCCCTGGAATTTAGAAGGTTAAGGGGTGATTTGATCAATGTTTTCAATATCATAAGGGAAAATGATAATGTGTGCAGAGAGTAACTATTCCCACTGGCTGCGCAGTCAGGAACTTTGAGGCATAGTCTAAAAATTTAAACATAGCCTGAAAACCTTTTAAGCGTGAAATGAAGAAACGCTTCAACACACCAGGTGTGATATTTGTTTGGAACTTTCTGACAAAAATGGCTGTTGATGTTGAGCCCCAGGTTTCATTTACTTTACATATAATGCTGTTGAAAAAATATTGCAAAAAAAACTGATACACTTTACAAGCAGGGAAGAAGGGAGACAGGGTGTAAGCAGAGCTTGACAGCACCTTAGTAATAATCCCCACGTTCTGTCCAATTCATTATTGAGGCTTTCGTGTGAGTGTTTTAGGGTGAGTATTGGATCTATGTTTGATATCTTCAAACTACATTGACTTTCCCAGCAAGGGTAAGAGTTACAGGTTCGACATTAACCACAAAATGACTGAAAGCATGGTTGTCCAAGGAGAGAGGGAAGGAGAGAGTGATTAAAAGAGGGAGAGTGAGAGATAGTGTGAGAGAGACACAGATAATGTCTTGGACAGAGTTGGAGAAAGAGAGAGAGAGAGGGCGAGAGACAGAGAGAGATAGACAAAGAGACTGGGGAGAATAGTGTGAGAATGAGGAGGATAGAAAGTGAAAAAAACACATGGGAACAGGACCAACTACAAGCTTCCCTTCAAGTCACACTCAATCCAGACTAGCAGTGAGATCACTGCTCTTTCACCGTCACTGGGTCAAAATCCTGGAACTGTCTTCTAACAGCCCTGCGGGTGTAATGACACTACATAAACTGCAGTGGTTTAAGGAGGAGATTCACCATCACTTTCTCAAGAGTGATTAGGGATGGGCAATAAATGCTGGCCCAGCCAGTAATGCACACATCCAACAAATAAATAAAGAAAATGCAAATTTGACGCTGAGTCACTTGAGGAGATATTAGATGAGACGACCAAAAACTTGGTCAAATAGGTTGGTCTGAGGGAGCGTCTTCAAAGAGGAAAACAGGTAGTGAGATGGAGAGGAGTACGAAAGGAATTCCAGAGTTTGGGCCTTGGTAGCTAGAAGGCACGGCCACGAATGGTGGGACGATTAAAATTGGGGCTGCTCAAAAGGACAGAATTAGAGGATCACAGATATTGGAGGACTGTGGAGCTGGAGGAGATTACAGGGGTAGGGAAGGGTCACGTGTGGAAGACAGTTCCAAGCTGCTACCATGCTGTGTGTGCAGAAATATTTCTTAATTTCACTCTTGAAAGTGTTTTAGAATAATGTTCGATTTTTAGACTTTGCCCCTGGTCGAAGACTCTCCCAGCCAGTGAGAAGGGTTTCTCTTCATCGTCCCTTAGTTCCATTATTATCTTGTGAACTTTGATCAAGCCATCCCTTAACCATCTAAATTCCAGCGATATAGAGTAGATCTCCATCTACAGTGTCCCATCAAATACTGCCAAGCGGAGTGCAGCCCGTAGTCAGCTATAGAGTAAATCTCCAACTTCTCTGTTCTATCAAACACCCCGGGGCAGGTAGACTGTGGCGTTCGATGCAGAGTAAAGCTGCCCGACAAGTGGACTGTAACAATGCACCGCACAGCACGACGAAAAATGGAAAGAAGGTGCCAACTCTTCATTTTGCAAGCTGGAACGTCAGAACTATGTGTCCCGGCCTGTTGGAAGACCTTACACAAATCAATGATTCTCGGAAGACCACCATCATTAACAACGATCTCAGTAGACTCAATCTGGACATTGCAGCACTTCAGGAGACACGCCTCCCTGCGGACGGATCTCTAAGAGTGCAAGACTACACCTTCTACTGGCAGGGTCGGGATCCTGAAGAACCAAGACAACATGGAGTGGGCTACACCATCAGAAACTCATTGCTCAGCATGATAGAGCCTCCCTCACATGGCACAGAATGCATATTGTCCTTCCGACTGCTCACGCCTCTGGTCCAGTACGCCTGCTCAGCATCTATGCTGCAACACGCTGCTCCCCACTTGAAGTAAAATACCAGTTCTATGAGGAATGCCATAATATAATTAGCAGCATTCCCAATATCGAACATTTCTTCCTGCTGGGGGACTTTAATGCCAGGGTTGGAGCTAACCATGACACATGGCCCTCCTGCCTTGGTCGTTATGGCATTGGAAGGATGATTGAGAATGGACAGAGACTGCTGGAGTTGCGTCCCACTCACAACCGCTGCATCATTAACTCGTTCTTTCACACTAAACCCTGTCACCAGTTTTAGCCAGGGACTGCGAGAAATACAGAGTCTGTACAAACTGCTGGATTGTTTGTGAACTATCGTAACCTGGAGCTTAGACACTGGCCTGTGCTGGTAAAAACCAGTTTGTACTAATTAATTTATGTGACAAGACAAAGGCGAGAGCACAAGAAAAGAGACTTATTTGGGCACGGTATGATACCGGGGTCTTTGGGCCTGGGCCAATTAGGAGAAGATATGAACGAGGTGAGCAAGCTTTAACCAACCGGAAAGAGACAGCTCCGTTTTGGAGAGATAAGAAGGAGAATAAGTATAGAACTTCTCGGGAACAGAGCCAGCGATAAACTCTGGAGACCAACCATCCGAAGACCCTGCATCTGCAACGCGGCTACGACGTAAAAGAGAGAGAGAATGGAACGCCTGGCCAGCGTCAGCTCTCCCCTTTTTCGGGTATTATCCTTTGTTTACTGTGACTAGGTCAGGGAAAGGTCAGAGGAACCTAGTGGGTGTGCTTAGCAATTCTAGCTAACTTTGTTATTATCTGTATAACCCAATTTGATTTGCATGCTTTTGTCTAACCAAGTGTATAAGCCTTATTTTTACATTGCACAACAACGTGAATAAAGTAAATTGATATTTAAAGAAAGGACTGATTTTTCTCCTCTTTGTACTAAGCCATTAACTGTAGCCGGTGGATTAGTTGGAGGGTGGCTCTCCTGCAACCCGATATCCCAAACACCCAGCCTGAGCCTGAATTAAGAGGACTTAGTCCCACGTGATGGCCAGGATCAAGTGGGTGATGGGAATAAAGGGGCCAAAGGGGAGTTGACTCCACGCTACGGTTTACACCAGATTTCATGGAGGCACCCAAGGTCACGTCGTTGGCAACAGCTGGACCTCATCATCAAAAGGCGAGCCTCTATGAACAGTGTTCAAATCACAGGCAGCTTCCACAGAGTGGCCCAGGCCCAAAGACCCCGGTATCATACCGTGCCCAAATAAGTCTCTTTTCTTGTGCTCTCGCCTTTGTCTTGTCACCACTCCCTGGTGTGCAGCAAAGTTAGACTCAAACCAAAGAAGTTACATCACTCCAAGCAGAAGGGCCCCCATGCCCGCAAATCAACACAGCAGAATTTCTTATCTGCAGCTGTTTCACACGTTTCTAATTTCACTTGAAAAAGCCCTTCAAAACACTCCTACAGGGAATGCAGAAACCAAGTGGGCCCACATCAGAGATGCCATCGACGGCTCAGTAATGACCACCTATGGCAAACGTGAGAAGCAGAATGTGGACTGGTTTCAATCTTTGGAACCTGTCATAGCCGCTAGGCACATTGCACTGTTGAACTACAAGAAAGGCCCCAGTGAGTTAAAATCTGTAGCACTTAAAGTAGGCAGAAGCACTGCAAAAAGAACAGCCAGGCGCTTTGCAAATGACTGCTGGCAACACCAATGCAGTCGTATTCAGCCGACCTCCGACGCCGGAAACATCAGAGGAATGTATAATGATATTAAGAAAGCGTTTGGGCCAACTATCAGGAAGATAGCCCCTCTCAAGTCTGAATTTGGGGACACAATCACTGACCAACGCAAGCAAATGGACCACTGGGTGGAGCACTACCGAGAACTGTACTCCAGGGAAAATTTTGTCACTGAAACCGCCTTCACTGCAGACCAGTCTCTGCCAGTCATGGATGAGCTGGACGAACAGCCAACAAAATCGGAACTCAGTGATGCCATTGATTCTGTAGCCAGTGGAAAATCCCATGGGAAGGACGGCATTACCTCTGAAATAATCAAGAATGCTAAGCCTGCTATACTGTCAGCAGTCCATGAACTGCTTTGCCTGTGCTGGGATGAGGGAACAGTACAACAGGACATGCAAGATGCCAATATCATCACCCTCTATATGGACAAGGGTGACCTTGGTGACGGCAACAACTACCGTGGAATCTCCCTCCTCAGCACAGTGGGGAAAGTCTTCCCTCGAGTCGTTTTAAACAGACTTCAGAAGCTGGCTGAGCATGTCTACCCTGAGGCACAGTGAGGCTATCGAGCAGAGAGATCCACCATTGACATGCTGTTCTCCCTTCACCAGCTACAGGAGAAATGCCACAAACAACAGATGCCCCTCTACTTTGCTTTCATAGATCTCACCAAAGCCTTTGACCTCGTCAGCAGATGTGGTCTCTTCAGACTACTAGAAAAGATCGGATGTCCACCAAAGCTACTAAGTATCATCACCTCATTCCATGACAATATCAAAGGCACAATTCAGCACAGCGGCTCCTCATCAGATCCCTTTCCTATCCTGAGTAGAGTGAAACACGGCTGTGTTCTCGCATCTACACTGTTTGATATCTTCTTCTCCCTGCTGCTCTCTCACGCACTCAAGTCATCAGAAGAAGGAATTTTCCTCCACACAAGATCAGGTGGCAGGTTGTTCAAGCTTGCCCATCTTAGAACGAAGGTGAAAGTACGGAAGGTCCTCATCAGGAAACTCCTCTTTGCTGACAATGTTGCATTAACATCTCACACTGAAGAGTGTTTGCATAGACTCATCAACAGGATTGCGTCTGCCTGCAACGAATTTGGCCTTACCATCAGCCTCAAGAAAACGAACATCATGGGACAGGACGTCAGAAATCCTCAATCCATCAATATCGGCGACCACGCTCTGGAAGTGGTTCAAGAGTTCACCTACCTAGGCTCCACTATCACCAGTAACCTGTCTCTAGATGCAGAAATCAACAAGCACATGGGAAAGGCTTCCACTGCTATGTCCAGAGTGGCCAAGAGAGTGTGGGAAAATGGCGCACTGACACGGAACACAAAAGTCCGAGTGTATCAGGCCTGTGTCCTCAGTACCTTGCTCTATGGCAGCGAGGCCTGGACAACGTATGTCAGCCAAGAGCGACGTCTCAATTCATTTCATCTTTCCTTACTCTGGAAAATCCTTGGCATCAGGTGGCAGGACCGTATCTCCAATACAGAAGTCCGCGAGGTGGACAACATCCCCAGCATATACACCCTAGTGAGCCCGCGGCGCTTGAAATGGCCTGGCCATGTGAGCCGTCTGGAAGATGGCAGGATCCCCAAGGACACATTGTACAGCGAGCTCGTCACTGGTAACAGACCCAATGGCTGTCCATGTCTCTGCTTTAAAGACATCTGCAAACACAACATGAAGTCTTGTGACGTTGATCACAAGTCGTGGGAGTCAGTTTCCAGTGATCACCAGAGCTGGCTGACAGCCATAAAGGCGGGGCTAAAGAGTGGTGAGTTGAAGAGGCTTAGCTGTTGGCAGGAAAAAAGAGAGAAGTGCAAGGAGAGAGCCAACTGTGTAACAGCCCCGACAACTAATTTTATCTGCAGAGCCCACGGAAGAGTCTGTCACTGTAGAATTGGCCTTTATAGCCACTCCAGGCGTTGCTTCACAAACGACCGACCACCTCTAGGCACTTACCCACTGTCTCTCGAGACAAAAAGGCCAAAGAAGAAGAAGAGAAGAAAGCTGCCTCTATATATACCTCTCTTTCGCCTCCTCCATCCAGATGGAGAGAGTAACAGTGAGAAAGAACAGGGACAGAGATGGAGAGAGGATAGCAGAGAGAGGGAAGTATGGCAATGGGGAGAAAGAACCAGCGAGAAAGAGAAAGAGACAGGGAAGGAGAGTGTCGCTCAGCTTTACTGCTAAACTCTTTGCAGCAATCTGGAAGGAACCATGCAGGTCTTGTTCTGTGATGCAGTGTATGTGTCTGCAAAGATTCTTGAACAATTTCAAGTGACTGTTCATGACAAAAAAAAAACTGGGCACTCACAACAACTGAACTTTCACGGGAACATTGGAGCCAGCTGCGGATATGGGTTTCTTACCAGCCTGCATAAGAAAGTGCACTGTCTGCAGTTGTGGTGTCACCAAACGCAGCCAAACAGATGTATATGGGTTTTACAAAGTTTCGGAAAAGTGACAGAGAAAAAGGCATAGCCACACACACTCATAGAGGCACACTCACAGAAGCAGACACAGAAACACACACATATACACAGAAACACACACACAAACAAATGGAACACACACATGCACACAGAAACACATGCACACAGACACACGTTCACACAGAACATACTCACAGAAACACACGCACTAAAACACATAGAGAAACAGAGTGACTCAGAGACAGAGAGCGGCAGAACAATATTTCAATTTCCAAAAGGAATTCGATGAGGTCAGCCTTAGATTTAAAAATGAACAATTTGTTTATCATCAAAGGACTAATACCACCTTATGTGTGTAGAAGTGTTGCCTAAATTCACTCCTGAAAGGTCTGCCTCTATTTTTTATACCGTGCTCACTGGTGCCAGACCCCCTCACCTGTCGAAATAGTATTTTTGACCCCAATATACCCCATCAGTTCCGCTTAATATCTCACCAAATTTGACCAAATCATCCCTCATCCTACAAAGTTCCAGGGAATACATACCTATTTGTTCCCCATTGCCCTGTAATTGAACCCTTGGAGCCCGGTAAACATTCCAGTAAATCTACACTGCACTCAAATTGACAGGGGCCCCAAAGTCATTTTGAAGCTTGAGGGGGAGAAATTGGTGGGCGATGAAATTGACGGAAGGGGAAAGTCAGAAAATGCCAAAGAAAGCGAGAGAAAGCAGAGAAAGAGACAGAGAAAGTCAGAGAGGGAGTGAAAGTCAGACACAGTGGGGTCAGTCTGATCTCTCCCGGGGTGAGTGACACAGAAACAGTGGGATCAGTCTGCTCTCTACCGGAGTCAGTGATACAAACACAGTCTGGTCATTCTGCTCTCCCCGGGTCAGTGAAAGAGACACTGTGTGGTCAGTCTGCTCGCCCACAGGGTCAGTGATACAGACACAGTAGGGACAGTCTGTTTTCCCCGCGGGTCAGTGACACAGACACTGTGGGTTCAGTCTGATCCCCCCGGGGTTTGTGATACAGATACAGTGGGGTCAGTCTGCTCTCCCCAGGGTTTGTGATACAGACAGTATGGAGGCAGCCTGTTCTCCTTCAGGGTCAGTGACAAAGACACTTTGGGGTCAGTCTGCTCACCCACGGGGTCACTGATAGAGGCACAATGGGTTCCGTCTGCTCTCTGCGGATCAGTGATATAGACACAGTGGGGTCAGTCTGCTCTCCCTGGCTCAGTGATATAGACACATTGGGGTCAGTCTGCTCTCCCCGGGGTCAGTGATACAGACATAGTGGGGTCAGTCTGTTCTCCTTAGCGGTCAGTGATGCACAGCATTTTCAGATTGCCACACCCCTGGGGTCAGGGAAACAGGCACATTGGAGTCAATCTGCTCTACACAGTGTCAGTAATACACAGAGGGGCCAGTCTGTTGTCCCCTTGAGTCAGTGATAAAGACACAGTGGGGTCAGTCTGCTCTCCCACCGAGTCAGTGCTGCAGAAGCAATGGAATCAGGCTGCTTTCCCCGGGGTCGGTGATACAGACACAATGCTGTCAGTTTGCTCATCCCGTGTCACTGATATAGACACATTGGTGTCTGTCTGCTCTCCCCGGGGCAGTGATGAAGGCAAAGTGGGGTCAGTCTGCTCTTCCTGGGGTCAGTGATACAGACACAGTGGGATGAAACTGCACAGTGATACAGACACAGTGGGATCAATCTGCACTCCACGAGGTCAGTGATACACAGTATTTTCAGATTACCAAACCCCTGGAGTCAGGGAAACAGGCACAATCTTCTCTCCACAGTGTCAGTAATGCACAGAGCGGCCAGTCTGCTGTCCCCTTCGGTCAGTGATACAGACACAATGGTGTCAGTCTGCTCTCCCCGTGCTCGATGATACAGACACAGTGGGGTCAGACTGCACTCCTGTTGGGTCACTGATGAAGACAAAGTAGGGTCAGTCCGCTTTCCTAGGGGTCAGTGATGCAGACACAGTGGGGACAGTCTGCTTTCCCCTCGGGTCAGTGATACAGACACAGTGGGGTCGGACTTGTCTCCCCGGGGTCAGTGACACAGACACTTTGTTGTCAGTCTGCTCTCCCCACGTCAGTGATGCAGACACATTGGGGTCAGACTGCTCTCCCGTAGGGTTACTGATACAGATACAGTGGGATCAATATGCGCTCCGCGAGGTTAATGATACAGACACAGTTGGGTCAGTCTGTTCTCCACAGGGGTCAGTGATACACAGTATTTTCAGATTGCCGTACCCCTAGGATCAGGGACACAGACACAGTGGGGCCAACCTGCTCTCCACATTGTCAGTGATACACAGAGGGGCCAGTCTGCTGTCCCTTTCGGTCAGTGATAGAGAGACAGTGGGGTCAGTCTGCTCTCCCCCGGTGTCTGGATACAGAGGCAATGGAATCAGACTGCTCTCCCCGGGGTCAGTGATACAGACACAATGGTGTCAGTCTGCTCTCCCGCGGGTCAGTGATAACAACACGGTGGGGACAGTCTGCTCTCCCCATGCTCGATAATACAGACACAATGGATTCAGACTGCACTCCTCAGGGCTTAGTAACACAGACACATTGGGGTCAGTCTGTTCTCCGGCGATGTCAGTGATAAAGACAGAATGGGGTCAGTTTGCTTTCCCAGGGGTCAGTGATGCAGACACAGTGGGGACAGTCCGCTTTCCCAGGGTCAGTGATGCAGACACAGTGGGATCAATCTGCTGGATCCTGGGTCAGTGATGCAGACACAATGGGGACAGTCTGCTTTCCCCTCCGGTCAGTGATACAGACAAGTGGGGTCAGTCTAGTCTCCCCGGCGTCTGTGATGCAGACATTAAGGGGCCAGTCTGTTCTCGTCCCGGGTCAATGACACAGACACTTTGGGGTCAGTCTGCTCTCCCACGGGCTCATTGATAGAGACACAGTGGGATCAGTCTGCTCTCCCCGGGCATAGTGATACAGACATCAGTGGGATCAGTCTGCTCTCCCCGGGTCAGTGATACAAACAAAGTGGGGTCAGTCTGCTCTCCCCGGGTTACTGTTACAGACACAGTGGGATGTAACTGCACAGTGAAACAAGCATAGTGGGGTCAATCTGCTCTCCACAGTGTCAGTGATACACAGAGGGGCCAGCCTGCTGTCCCCTTCGGTCAGTGTTACAGACACAGTGGTCTCAATCTGTTCTCCACATGGATCAGTGATACACAGTATTTTCAGATTGCTGTACCCCGAGGGTCATGGAAACAGGCACAGTGGGATCAATCTGCTCTCCACATTGTCAGTGATACACAGAGGGGCCAGTCTGCTGTCCCTTTCGGTCAGTGATAGAGAGACAGTGGGGTCAGTCTGCTCTCCCCCGGTGTCTGGATACAGAGGCAATGGAATCGGTCTGCACTCCCCGGGCACAGTGTTGCAGGCAGAGTGGTGTTAGTCTGCTTTCCCCGGGGTCAGTGTTAACGACACGGTGGGGAAAGTATGCTCTCCCCATGCTCTATGATACAGACACAGTAGGATTAGACTGAAAAGTTCTGGGGTTAGTGACACAGGCACACTGGTGTCAGACTGTTCTCTGGCGATGTCAGTGATAAAGACAGAATGGGGTCAGTCCACTTTCCCAGGGGTCAATGATGCAGACACAGTGGGATTAATCTGCTGGATCCCGGGGTCAGCGACACAGTCACTTTGGGGTCTATCTGCTCTCCCCTTTGATCAGTGATGCAGACACAATGGAGTCAGTCTGCTCTCCACCGGGTTCCATGATAGATACTCACTGGGGTCAGTTCGCTCTCCCTGAGGTCAGTGATACAGAAACATTGGGGTCAATCTGCTACCCCCGGGAATATGTGTTGCAAACGTTGAGGGGTCAGTCTGCTCTCCCCGGGGTTAGTGTTATAGATACAGACAGGTCAGTCTGCTCTCCCGCGGGGTCAGTGGTACAGACACAGTGGGATCAGCCTGCTCTCCACGCGGTCTGTGATACAGACTCAGTGGGGTTGTCTGCTCTCCCCCGGGGTCAGTGAGACAGCCAAAGTGGTCTCAGTCTGCTGTCCCCTTCGGTCACTGGTACAGATGCAGGGGTGATAAGGGGAAAAGATTACATAAAATATTATGATATATTAGCCTATGTTGTGGAAATTGGAAAAGAGAAAGCCGGAACGACGTTTTCTGAGTGTAGTCTGGAAAACCAGGTGGTCATATGTCCTCATCCTCAATCTAAAACAGCAGAGTCAAAATGTGGATGTAATGCCACTGTGAATTGCATCATGGAAACTAGAAAAGCATTGTCAGGGCTAACCCATGTGGTCGATATGGGAAAGGGGAGATATGTCTTAACCACTACGCAGAAGGAATACCAGTATAGACATAACAGCACTTGTCCAGTGAGCAACAGTACGTTCTATTTCAACCCACAAATACCAACCAGAATAGGAATGATGGAGTTGGTAGGCATACATAAACGAAAGACAGAAATTATAAGCGTGATAGAAAGTATTAAAGAGGACTTGATAACTTACCTCCAGGAATACAAATATACTATTCAGCCATTGCCCACATGCTGGAGTAAAGAGAGAAAGCAGCTCGAATCCATAGCTGTAGTGTACGACAATCTGGAACAACAGTCGAAGAAGCTACAAGATGAGGTTGATGAGATAAACGATTCTACTTGGTGGGAGGACTTATGGAACTGGGGGTCAAAGGTGTCGACTCACTCCTGGTTGAACATTATCTTCCATGTCCTCACAGTGGTTTTAGGTATCATGGTGATATATGCGCCGTGCTTAATTTGAAAACATAAGGGAGTGCTGCACTATCGCAGGGTCGTACTGAGGGAGTGCTGCACTGTAGCAGGGTCTATTCTGAGGGAGCGCTGCACTGTCGTAGGGTCAGTACTGAGGGAATGCTCCACTGTCGGAGGGTCAGTACTGAGGGAGTGCTGCACTTCAGAGGGTCAATACTGAGTCACTACCGAGGGAGCGCTGCATTGTCAGAGGGTCAGTACTGAGTGAGTGCCACATTATCGCTGGGTCAGTATTGAGGGAATGCAGCAGCATCGAAGGGTCAGTACTGACTGAGTGCTGCACTGTCGAAGGGTCAGTACTGAGGGAGTGCTGCACTGTCGGAGGGTCAGTACTGAGGCTGTACTGCACTGTGGGAAGGTCGGTAGTGAGGGAGTGTCACATTGTCGGAGGATTAGTTCTGAGGGAATGCTGCAGTATCGGGGGGGGGGCGGAGTGTCAGTACTGAGGGAGCGCTGCACTGTCGGATGGCCAGTCCTGAGGGAATGCTGCAATGTAGAATGGTCAGTACTGAAGGGTGTGCCTCACTGCCAGAGGATCAGTACTGTGTAAGTGCCACATTATCGGAGGTGCGGGTTTTCACGATGAGACATTAATATGAGGCCCCCTCTGCCCTCTTGTGTGGATGTAAAAGATCCCAAGGCACGATTCCAAGAAGAGCGGGGAGTGAGCTATTTTCCCTGGTGTTCCTGGGCCCAATATTTAACTCTAAGCAACATCAGTTCGGAATAAAAGCAGAAAGTACTGGAAATACTCAGCAGGTTTGGCAGTATCTGTGGAGAGAGAAATAGGGTTAATGTTTTAGGTCAGTGACAGAACTGTCAGTGGGATCTTGCTGTGCACTCAATGCCTGTCACGTTTCCTACAACACAACAGTGACCTCAGTTTCGATGGCCCTCATTGCTGTGAACAACTTTGGGATTACCATAGCTGGAAGCAGGATCAGTATCATTGGGAATTCTGTCTTTCTGATTGGCAGGTCAGAATTTGGGAATTCCGTCTTTCTGATTGGCAGGTCGGAGTTTGGGTATTCTATTTCTGTTTGACAGGTCAGAATTGGAAATTGTGTCTTTCTGATTGGCAGGTCAGAGTTTGGGAATTCTCTCTTTCTGATTGGCAGGTCAGAGTTTGGGATTTCTGTTTTTTCTGATTGTCAGGTCGAAGTTTAGGAATTCAGTTGTTATGATTGTCAGGTCGAAGTTTGAGAATTCTGTTTTTCTGATTGGCAGGTTAGATTTTAGTCAGTTTGTGGGCCACTGGCAACAGGAATCTGTTGTCAGGAATCTGTTCCAAAGTAATCCCAGAGCTGAACCTGGTGAAATATGCCGCTGCCTGTTTCTTCACACAGGCAGATGACTGGGATGACATGGCTTGACAATATCTGTGGAAAGATCTGCGGAATGACTCAGAGTTTGAGAAGATCTGGAACGAGGACAAAGACAAATCTCAAAGCCTGGGTGGGTCTCTGAGAGGACATGATCACGGTGACAGCTAACACCATTAACGGGAGCCTGGTGCAAGAACTTGAACAATGATCTGGAAAGCTACGGAGCTGTCAACACATACAACGCTGAGTTTAAACACAAGAGCTTCCACAATCTCCTAACCATCATCCTGAAGACTTTGAGAAAAGATTCCAGAGTGTCATAGAGCCATTCGGAGCATAGAAGGAGGAAATTCAGCCCATTGAGTCCATGCTGGCTCCCCATGGAACTATCCAGTCAGTCCCACTCCCCTGCTCATTCCCCATAGACCTGCAAGTTTATTTCGTTAAGTGTTCATCCAATTTCCTTTTGAAATCATTTGGCTCCACTTCCATCACCCTCAAGGGCAGTGAGTTCCAGTCATTTCTGCACGCTGTGTAAAAAATATTCCTCCCCCTCCTCCTTGCATCTTTCATCCTAAGCCTTCAATCTGCGTCCCCTAGTCCTTGTCCCAGCAGTTAATGGGAAGAGATTTTACTTGTCTAACTTATCAAATCCTGACATAATCTTGTAAACCTCTATCAAATTTCCCCTCAATCTCATTTGCTCTGAGGAGAACAATCCCAGCTTTTCCAATCTAACCTTGTAACTAAAATCCCTCGACCCTGGAACCATTCTGGTAAATCTCCTCTGCACCCTCTAAAGGGCCCTCACATTCTCCCTGAAGTGTTGTGAAGGAATATAGGTATAATAGGCTTGATTAAGTAGAATTTGGAAATAGTTGGTAGATTATACCTTTAGAGTTAAATATTTAATAAATGGTTAGTTTTCAGCGCTCACTGAGGTCCCCTTTAAGATGGTAGAGTTAAACATTTCAAGGTCTTTGTCAGAATAGAATCGCCATTACCAGGGACATGGGCGATAAACACACAGATTGAAATATCGTGTGTGACCTCAGTAAGAGGTAGCAATAAACCTTAATTAGAGTATAGGGTCGTTGTTCAGACAGTGCGGCTCCTGGGGTTGCTTTGGAGTGCCTTGGAAAGGGTAATTAACAACAAATGGGAACAAAAGACATCAGGTAAACACCATTATAAACACTTTCACCAGATAAAAGCCCACAAACTGCAAATTCGAGTAAAACAAATATATGGATTTTCAAAGGAACGACAAAAAAGTCACATGCAAAATTCAAAAGTCATATGACACCTTAGACAAAGTATAGAAATACAAGGTACGAAAGAAAACACTGAATGGTGTTGAATCCTCGACACCACTTCTCATCCCATGCCTTAATCGGGGATTTAAGGTACACGTTTACTTTAAATTTTGATGGATCTCCTGGATATTCTAAGATAATTTTGCTGTAGAATTAGCAAGACTAAACTTTTGGATTCTATGTTAGAAATAAGAATGTGTGTTGCATCTCTCAGTAATATTTGATATTGTGATATACTTATACACTTAAGAAGTTTATTGCAGGTTAAATATTTTAATAAATATATAAAAGTTAATAAATTGTCTCATGTAGTATTCTGTATACAATTGTAAGATCCACCTCTCTGTGTCTCTTTAAGTGGAGAGATACGTATTGAAGAGAGTTTCCCAGACCCTTATAATATGTGGACTATTTATGATTAAGCCAGAAAAATATTAGAAAAAGGTTATCTGAAAGATGGTAAAATTCTCTGTTGGTTTTCTTTCTTTGTGGGAAAGCTGGTGCAATTCTTTGGACTCAAATAAGTGTTTGAGAGTTTGTCTGGTTTCAGCTTGCTTAAAGGAGATTCGTGGGGATGTGCTGCTGATTTGGTTTAGTCCCTGCAAGGGGTTAAAGTCATAAACCAGAGCTTTATCATGGTTCAGCACAATTTCCCTGTTTTTATACTCAATGCCTACATTTATGAAGCCCAAGATCCCAAATGCTTTGCTGACGACTCTCTCAAAGTGTATTGGGGGATGAGCAACTATCATTTTGATTGATGGAACAAAGAGGTGGGAGTTGGGAATTCTGCCTCCATTTCCCACAAGGAGACGGTGTCCAAGGGCGGCAGCAAGCACTTTCTTTGTTGTAACCACGTTTATTTTGTCGCACTCTGAATCGTCTTGCTTGATGAGATGCTGTCGGGGTAGGTGGTGTCGGCCTGTACATGTGCTGCTGTCTCAACTGCAGTATTGTGGCCAGTTCTGGAAACTACACTTTATGAAAGACATGAAGGCTTTAGAAAGGGTGAAAGAGGAGATTGACCAGAATGGGAGCAGGGATGTGTGACTTCAGTGAATGTGGAAAGAATGGAGAAATTGCGATTATTCACCATGGAGCAGGGAATGTTAAAAGGGAGATTGACCAGAAAATGAGCAGGGATGAGGGCCTCAGTTCATGTGGAGAGACTGGAAAAGCTGGGATTGTTATCCTTCGAGCATGAAGGGTGAGATTGAATAGAATGGTCCCAGGGATGAGGGACCTCAGAGCCCATGAAGTTTCATGGTATCAGGTAAAACATGGGCAAGAAAACCTCCTACTGATTAACACATACCACCCTTCACCCCCTCACTCAGCTGATGAATCAGTACTCCTCTAAGTTGAACAGCACTTGGAGGAGGCATTAAGTGTGGCAAGGGCACAGAATATACTCTGCTTGGGGGACTTCACTGTCCATCACCAAGAGTGGCTCGTTAGCACCACTACTGACTGTAGTGGCTGTGTACCAAAGAACATAGCTGCTCTACAGAGTCTGTGGCAGGTGGTGAGCGAACCAACAAGAGGGAAAAACATACTTGACCTCGTCCTCACCAATCTGCCTATCGCAGATACATGTGTCCATGGCAGCATTGGAATGGGCTGTGGCAGCAATGTGTGCCATCAGCAAGATGCACTGGAGTAGCACACAAAGGCTCCCCTGATAGCACCTTCCAAACCCACGACGTCTGCCACCTAGAAGGACAAGGACAGCAGATAGATGGGAACATGACCACCTGCAAGTTTCTTTCCAAGCCACAGACCATCCTGACTTGGACAATGTTGCTGTTCCTTCACTATCAATGATTTAAAATCCTGGAACACCCTTTCTAACAGCACTGCAGTGTACCTGACCCAGATGGACTGTAATGGTTCAATCTCACAACCAGCCTCTGAAGGGCAATTAGGGATGGGCAATAAATGCTGGCCTATCCAGCGATGTCTACATCCTATGAACAAATAAAGAACAAAAAAGTTTTTCAGGTTCAATGTAAAACTAACTGCAGTTTTCTTTTCACTTTATATTATTTATCAAGACCAATATAACAATGAACTGCAATATAATTCGCCAATACCTTATGAAGCCGAAGATAACAATCAACAATAACTTTATTCATCATCGTTTAGTAGCACAGAACGTGGGTATTGCTGAAAATAGAGACATGTTATCGCAGTATTTCATCTTGCACTTAAATCAATAAATTAACTGTTTAATTAGAAGAACTAAACACTATGAAGATAAAAGCAACATTTAAAATGGAGCAAATTGAGTCCTTGCAAATTTACAGTCCAATGTTGCTTCAAGTCATCACAGGATGTTGCTCGTAGTTCTCACAGGATGTTTGTTGCTTGAAGTCTTCATGGAATGTTGCTTTCCTTCTCGAGCGAATTGCAATAATTAATGACTTGCAAACTCTTTCAATGGAACCAAGCTGACTTTAGAGTTTTTGAGGGGTAAAATATTGTCACAGTCCAACTTCCCTTCCTTCAGTTTAAATGACCAGAGATCTCTATCTTGGCTTGAGTTTTTAGAATTTTGAAAGATAATAACTAGACTAAATTCCCATTCCTTCAGTTTAAATGGTTGAGAGCTCTTTTTCCAGGTGCTGACGCCACAGCGGTGTCTTCTGTCAATCTGTCTGTTAGAAAAAACTGTCTTCAACTCATAAGCCAGTTCAAAACTGAATTGTAACAAATGTATTGCATCAGGTTCACTCCCAGTGTCTCTTTCTAAGGCAATGAAAATGCACCTTCCTCTAACTCCTAAGGTTTGCCGGCTCTTAAAGCAATACAGATCACTTGAAAGCCTCAAAGGCAAACTGCATATTCTGAAAAACTACAGGACCATGACACCTCCACCCCCAGTGGAATGAAACGCCATTCCCGAAATGTGTTTCATTACAATGACTAAAAAAAAATACAAATTGAAAAAATGCTAGTATCTTTTTTCCACGCATTTACAGATTTACACATTTCTGGAAAAAAAAAAGTTTAAACTACAGCAACAATTTCCACCAGAATATTTTGGCTTTAAATGTTCAAAAGGTTGTTCCAATTAACAAGCATCATCTTGCAACTGTTTCGTGTTTTCATTCCAATTCTGCCTATTGTCCATCACCTCAGCCAGGTGAGCTGCACAGCGAGGAGCACCGACCACTAATGGTTTCGCTATTCTCTGAGAAGTTGCTCGAGTGCCCCTTAACCTATATGGCATCAATTGACACTGAAAATCCCTGTCCGGTGTAACAGAAGCTGATTTTTTCTTACCCTGGGGTGTCAAAGGAATTTGATAGTGTCCTTCCAACATAGCTGTCTCTTTAAGGCACATTGTGTTGCCCACTCTGTCCATACAGTCCTTTAAATCAGAATTTGGGTCGGAGTCTGCCTTCTTTACCACAGTGACGTTTCTAGAGTCTATGCAAGTTTGAGCCATCCCACCAGGTTTAGTCATCAAGACCATGTAGGAATTCCAGCTGCCCTGACTAGGTTCATCTCAGCTGCCCTTCAGCATGCATTGTACCTCTGCTTCCACGTGGGCCTGTCTATCTGGACCGAAGCTCCAAGGATGTCAGTTTAAAGGAATGGCTCCCCATATACCCACATCATGTGTGGCTAAGGTTGTACATCCTGGCTTATCCCTACAAACTTTTTGAAACGTTGTGAAAACCCTGGTTAGGACCTCACACTGTTTTGCCTCTAACTGTAAAAGCCTATCGTTTAATTTTCCCTAGCCATTCTGCATTCGCTAATCGAATAGTTGGAGGTTCAATCTGAGAATTTCCTCGGCTTACTTCTGCCTCACCCTCACTATCCTTTTCCTTCTCCACAGACCTGATCACCTGACACACCTGTACTGGCTTATCCTCCTCCCTGCGGTAATATAGTTTCAGCATACTAACTTGACACAACCGATTCTTCACCCGGCGATCAGGGGTTTCAATCAAGTAGTCTACATTACCCACTCTTTTGATCACTCTACATGGGCCACTAAACAGTGTTTTCACTGATTCGCCCTGTCTCGGTAACAACACTAATACCTCATCCCCTGGTTTTATGGTATTTAGAGGATTCCCCACTATTTGACAGGTGTAGCATGACCCACAAAATTGTCTCACATCCTTTGTAAGACCTGCCATTGATAATGTTGCTTATGTGTGATTTGGTCATCCGAATTCCCCTACATCCTGAAAAAGGAATATCGTGTGCTAACCTTAATAATCCTTATCAATATTTAAGTGGTACCACAATCTGTTCAACAACTGTCCAGTTTTCACTGGCAGGTCTATGAGGCAGTCTCCATTTCCTCCTCAAAACCTCGTTTGCTATATAATAGCTTTCCAGAACTCCTTTAACCTCATCTTCTGACAGAGCCATCTGTACTATTTGATAGATCTCTGGATCAGCTTGCTGTGCTGCAATGATAGATGATCTGTTAAACACCTCATTTGGATTGTCTAAATCCCCAAATAAGGTTGACGATGCCTGATTATCAATATGTGGTGCCCTATTTACCTCCGACAATGGATCATGTTTAGCCATTGCTTGAGTAAGTAACAATGCAGGAAATATTCCAGGCAGTTGTTCCTGTAATTGGTCCTTTTCCTTAATTTCACATGATTCCTCTGTCACCAAAGGAGAAACTGACATTTTTGAACCGGCAAAATTCATTGCCTAGTAGTAGATAAATTCTGTTAAATGTTAAACTGTGGACAACACCTACAGTTACTATCTCAGATATGAAGTCACTGTCTCGGCGTACCTTATACAAAGGTACGGTAATACACATCCTCCAATTCCATGAACTAAAACTGTAGCGTTCGAGTCACTCTTTGGTGGAAACCTCATGTCTTTCCCCAGCAAGAGGGCTTGGGTCGCTCCTGAGTCCCTGAGTATAATGATAGGTTTTCCTGCCTCACTACCTGCCTTTGGCAGGAGGCGGTGGCGTCGTGCTATTCTCACTGGAGATGGTGAGAGGGAGACAGTAACTGTAGTGAGACAGGGACACCAGCAGATGGAGATGGTGAGAGGGAGACAGTAACTGTAGTGAGACAGGGACACCAGCAGATGGAGATGGTGAGAGGGGAACAGTAACTGTAGTGAGACAGGGACACCAGCAGATGGAGATGGTGAGAGGGAGACAGTAACTGTAGTGAGACAGGGACATCTGCAGATGGAGATGGTGAGAGGGGAACAGTAACTGTAGTGAGACAGGGACACCAGCAGATGGAGATGGTGAGAGGGAGACAGTAACTGTAGTGAGACAGGGACACCAGCAGATGGAGATGGTGAGAGGGAGACAGTAACTGTAGTGAGACAGGGACACCAGCAGATGGAGATGGTGAGAGGGAGACAGTAACTGTAGTGAGACAGGGACACCAGCAGATGGAGATGGTGAGAGGGGAACAGTAACTGTAGTGAGACAGGGACATCTGCAGATGGAGATGGTGAGAGGGGAACAGTAACTGCGGCGAGACAGGGACACCAGCAGATGCAAATGAGACAAAACGGTAGGTGGTGGTGTCGCGGTGTTATCACTGGACTAGTAATCCAAAAGCCAAAAGTATTTCCCTGGCGACTGAGGTTCGAATCGCACCACAGCAGAAGTGGAATTTGAATGTAATTAATAAATCTGGAATTAAGCGCTAGTCTAATGATGGTCGCGTAACCATTGTTTTGCTTTTGTAAAAACACATCAGGTTCACTAATGTCCTTTAGGGAAGGAAATCTCCTGTGCTTACCTGATCTGGCCTACATGTAACTCCAGACCCACAGCAATGTGCTTACATGCCCTCTGAAATGGCCCATCAAGCCACTTAGTTGTAACAAACCGCTGCAAAGCAATAAAAAGGAATGAAACTGGACGGACAACCCGTAAACGACAATGGCGTATCCAGCCCTGTCGACCCTGCAAAGCCCTCCTTACTAACATCTGGGGGATTGTGCCAAAGTTTGGAGAGCTGTCCCACAGACGAGTCAAGCAACAGCCTGACAAAGCCATACTCCCGGAATCAGACCTTACAGACAATGTCCAAGATACTGCAATCACTGTCCCTGGGTATGTCCTGTCCCACCGGCAGGACCAATGCAAGCAGTGGTGACGGGACAGTGGCCTACAGTACGGAGGAAGTTGCCCTGGGAGTCCTCAACATCAACACTGGACCACATGAAGTCTCATGGCATCAGGTCAAACATGGGCAAGGTAACCTCCTACTGATTACCACCTACCGCCCTCCCTCAGCTGATGACTCTGTACTCCTCCATGTTGAACACCACTTGGAGGAAGCATTCAGGGTGGCAAGGGCACAAAATGTACTCTGGGTTGGGGACTTCTACCTCCATCACCAAGAGTGGCTCGGTCGCACCACTACTGACCGAGCTGGCCGAGTCCTAAAGGACATAGCTGCTAGACTGGGTCTGCGACAGGTGGTGGGGGAATGAACACCAGGGAAGAACATACTTGACATCGTCCTCACCAACCTGCCTGCCGCGGATGCTTCTGTCCAAGACAGTATTGGTAGGCGTGACCACCGCACAGTCCTTGTGGAGACGAAGTCCGACCTTCACATTGAGGATACCGTCCATCGTGTTGTGTGGCACCATCACCGTGCTAAATCGGATTGATTTTGAACAGATCGAGCAACGTAAAACTGGGCATCCATGAAGCGCTGTGGGCCATCATCAGCAGCAGAATTGTACTGAACCATAATCTATAACCACATGGCCCGGCATATCCCCCACTCTACCATTTACCATCAAGCCAGGAGACCAACCCTGGTTCAATGAAGATTGCAGGAGGGTTGCCAGAAACAGCACCAGGCACACCTCAAAATGGGGTGTCAACATAGTGAAGCTACTACCTGGGACTACTTGCATGCCAAACTGCATAACAGCTTGCAATAGACAAAGCTAAGCGATCCCATAACCAACGGATCAGATCTAAGCTCTGCAGTCCTGCCACATCCTGTCCTGAATGGTGGTGGACAATTAAACTGCTAACTGGAGGAGGTGGATCCACAAATATCCCAACTTCAATGATGGGTGAGCCCAGCACATCAGTGCAAAAAGTAAGGCAGAAGCATGTGCAACGATATTCAGCCGGAAGTGCCGAGTTGATGATCTATCTCGGCCTCCTCCTGAAGTCCCCAGCATTACAGATGCCGGACTTCAGCCAATTCAATTCACTCTGCGTGATATCAAGAAACGACTGAAGGCACTGGATAAAGCAAAGGCTATGGGTCCTGACAATATTCCGGCAATTGTACTGAAGACCTGTGCTCCAGAACTTGCCACACCCCTAGCCAAGCTGTTCCAGTACAGCTGCAACCCTGGCATCTACCCTGCAATGTGGAAAATTGCCCGGGTATTTCCTGTACACAAACAGCAAGACAAGTCCAACCCGGCCAATTGCCACCCCATCAGTCTAATCTCAATCATCAGTAAAGTGATGGAAGGTGTCATCAACAGTGCCATCAAGCAGCACTTGCTGAGCAATAACCTGCTCAGTGATGCTGTTTAGGTTCTGCCAGGGCCACTCAGCTCCTGATCTCATTACAGCCTTGGTTCAAAATTGCACAAAAGAGCTGAACTCAAGAGGTGAGGTGAGAGTGACTGCCCTTGACATCAAGGCAGCATTTGACCGAGTATGGTATCAAGGAGCCCTAGCAGAATTGGAGCCAATGGGAATCAGGGGGGGAACGCTCTGTTGGTTGGAGTCATACCAAACCCAAAGGAAGCTGGCTGTGGGTGTTGGAGGTCAATCATCTGAGCTCCAGGACATCACTGCATGAGTTCCTCAGGGTAGTGTCCTAGGCCCAACCATCTTCAGCTGCTTCATCACAGATCCTCATTTCATTTTGGAGAAAGTTCATTTTCTTTACATACTGACTGAATAAATAAACAGAACAGAATCAGTTATTCACTAATGGTGATTTGTTCATTAAATCTCTGCTTTAAATTCCCTGTGAATGATAAATTCAATAAAGACTGAGGCTGATTTGATGAATACATTGCTATTTTAATTTAATTGAATGTATAAAGTAGATGTATTGAACATATTTTATAACCAATGAACTGTTCTCTATCATCAATGACTACAGAGATTAATGTTTCAATGCATTAATTGAGTTGTGTTACTGGGATCTCTCCATTACATTTCCTCTAACACGCTGCTGCAGTCTCTCCCTGTGAATCTCATCCTCTCCTCTCACTGTATTGAATCCTCTGTCTGCTCATTCAATGCATCAGTTTATCCACTTTGCCAAACCATCTGCTTCTGTCTCCGCTCCAGCTCTAACATGTACTTTTCCTTTTGGCTTAAAGCTGTCATTTCGTTCTTTATACTTTCACGAGTGGGAACAGTTTCTCTCTATCCACTCTGTCTGGACCCCTCATGATTTTGAATACCTCATCAAATCACATCTCCGCCTTCTGTTCTCCACGGAAAACATTCTCATTTCTCCAATCTATCTTCAGAACTGAAATTCTTCATCCCTGGAACCATTCTAGGGAATATTTATGTTCCCACTTAAATGTGGTGCCCAGAACTCGACACAATACTCCAACTGAAGCCGAACTAGTGCCTTATATAATTTCAACATACCCAATGGAAGATGCTGCTATGGATACACAAATGGGTCCCTGTTATGGTGGTCTTTTTGTGGTGTATGTCGAAAATTCCTTGTTCCATTACTACTCATCCTCCTTCCCCTTTTTCCAGTACATTGATGAATGTATCAGTGATGTTTTCCGCTCCCGTTCTGAACTGGAAAACTTCAAACATCATCAACTTTGCGTCCAATTTCCACCTTTCTCTACCCTTCACAAGGTCCATCTCTGACACATGCCTTCCCTTCCTCGACTTCTCTCTCTCCAGCACTGGTGATCGCTTGCCCACTAATAATCAATATAAGCCCATCGGCTCCCACAGCTACCTCGACTACACTTCTTCACAGTGCCTCCTGTACAGACTCCATTCCATTATCCCAGTTTTGCCATTTCTGATGCATCCGTTTTTAGATTAGAGATACAGCACTGAAACAGGCCCTTCGGCCCACCGAGTCTGTGCCGAACATCGACCACCCATTTATACTAATCCGACACTAATCCCATATTCCTACCAAACATCCCCACCTGTCCCTATATTTCCCTACCACCTACCTAAACTAGTGACAATTTATAATGGCCAATTTACCGATCAACCTGCAAGTCTTCTGGCTTGTGGGAGGAAACCGGAGCACCGGAGAAAACCCACGCAGACACAGGGAGAACTTGCAAACTCCACACAGGCAGTACCCGGAATCGAACCCGTGTCCCTGGAGCTGTGAGGCTGCGGGGCTAACCACTGCGCCACTGTGCCGCCCTCCAGCTTCCAACAACAGTGCTTCTGATAAGTCTTCTGATATCCTCAACCGAGGATTCACCGCCAATGTCGTTGATAGGGCCACGACCGTGTCCGACCCATTTCCCGCACTTCTTACCTCACGCCTTCCAGAACAGCAACAGGGTTCCCCTTGTCTTCATTTTCCACCCCACCAGCCTCCTCATTCAAAGGATCATCCTCTGCCATTTGCACCACCTCCAGTGCGATGTCACCGCCAATCTCATCTTCCCCTCTCCTCCCCGATCAAAATTCTGAACGGATCGTTCCCTCAGGGACACCCAGCTCCTCTCCTCCATCACCCCCACGAACTGATCGACTTCCCCCGACACCTTCCCATGCAATCACAGCAGGTGTAATAGCTACCCTTTTACATCCTCTCTCCTCACCACCCAGGGCTTCAAGCACTCCTTACAGGTGAAGCAGCGATTTCTTGTAATTGTTTCAATTTAGTATACTATATTCACTGCTCGCAGTGTGGTCACCTCTACACTGGGGAGAGAAACCCCAGATTGCGTGATCATTTTGTAGAATATTTCCACTCTGGCTGCAGCAAGACCCCGAGCTTCTGGTTACTTGCTATTGCAATTGACCATCCTGCTCCCAGGTCAACATTTCAATCCTGGGCCTTCTGCAGTTTCCAGTGAACCTCAACACAAGCACCTCATCCTCTGATTAGGCACTCTACAGCTTTCGGAACTCAACATTGAGTTCAACAATTTCAGAACATGAATGTTTATTTTATTTTATTTTACATTGTTGTTAACTGTTTTAAACGTGTCTTTTCACCATTTTGCGTTTGGACAGAGTCGTTCATTATTCTGCCATATGCATTTTTTCCGGACTTATGCTTTTGTATTTCAACACAACGGTTAGCACTCCCTTGGCCTTTGTTCCATGCCACCTTTGTTAGTTAATTTCTCCTGCCGTCACAAAGTCTCTCTTTAGTTCTTCTTCCCGTTCCCCTTTTTCACTTGTTCAATAACTACTATATTTCTAACTTTTGCCTGTTATAATGGAATGTCACAGACCTGAAACGTTAACTCTGTTCCTCTCTCCACAGATGCTGAGTTTTTCAAGCACTTTCTGTTTTATTTCAGCATAAACTCCTTCCTCTTGTACTCCATGCCCCCATTGATAAAGCCAAGAATACCGTATGCTTTATTGACTGCTCTCTGAACCTGTTCTACCACCTACAGTGATTATGTACATATATCCCCAGGTCCCTCTGTTCCTGCACCCACTTTAGAGTTATACCCTTTACATTATACTGTTTTTCCATGTTCTTGCTACCAAAATGAATCACTTCACATTCCTTCGTATTGAACTTCATCTGCCACCTGTCCACCCATTCCACCGACTTCTCTATGACTTTTTGAAATTCTACACTATCCACCTCAAAGTTCACAATGCTTCCAAGTTTTGTATCATCCGCAAACTGTGAAATTGTGCCCTGTACACCAAGATCTAAATCATTAATATATAGCAGGGACATCAAACTGTCCCAAAGCTGATCCCTGGGCAACTCCACTACAACACTTCCCCTAACCCGAAAATGATGCAGTAACCACTACACTCTGTTCCCTGTCAACCAGCCAATTTTGAATACATGTTGCCACCAATGTTGTTCCTTTGTTTAAGAAGGGTAGCAAGGATAATCCAGGAAATTATAGGCCGGTGAGAATTATGTCAGTGGTAGGGAAATTCTTAGCGAGGATTCTTCGGAACAGGATTTACTCCCATTTGGAAACAAGCAAACTTATTAGCGAGAGGCAACATGGTTTTGTGAAGGGGAGGTCGTGTCTCACTAACTTGATTGAGTTTTTTGAGGAATTGATGAAGATGATTGATGAAGGAAGGGGAGTGGATGTCGTCTATATGGACTTCATTAAAGCCTTTGACAAGGTCCCTCATGGAAGACTGGTACAAAAGGTGAAGTCACACGGGATCAGAGATGAGCTGGCAAGATGGATACAGTTCTGGCTCGGTCATAGAAGACAGAGGGTAGCAGTGGAAGGGTACTTTTCTGAATGGAGGGCTGTGACTCGTGGTGTTCCGCAGGGATCAGTGCTGGGACCTTTGCTGTTTGTATTATATATAAATGATTTGGAGGAAAATGTAGTTGGTCTGATTAGTAAGTTTGCAGATGACACAAAGGTTGGTGGAGTTGCGGATAGTGATGAGGATTGTCATAGGATACAGCAGGATATAGATTGGTTGGAGACTTGGGTGGAGAAATGGCAGATGGCGTTTAATCAGGACAAATGTGAGGTAATGCATTTTGGAAAGTCTAATGCAGGTGGGAAGTATACAGTAAATGGCAGAACACATAGGAGTATTGACAGGCAGAGAGATCTGGGCGTACAGGTCCACAGGTCACTGAAAGTGGTAACGCAGGTGGATAAGGTAGTCAAGAAGGCATACGGCATGCTTGCCTTTAGCGGTCGGGGCATAGAGTATAAAAATTGGCAAGTCATGCTGCAGCTGTGCAGAACTTTAGTTAGGCCACACTTAGAATATAGCGTGCAATTCTCTTCGACACACTACCAGAAAGACGTGGAGGCATTGGAGAGGGTACAGAGGAGGCTTATCAGGATGTTGCCTGGTCTGGAGGGCATTAGCTATGAGGAGGGGTTGGATAAACTCGGCTTGTTTTCACTGGAACGACGGAGGTGGAGGGGCGACATGATAGAGTTTTACAAAGTTCTGAGTGGCATGGGCAGAGTGGTTAGTCAGAAGCTTTTTCCCAGGTTGGAAGAGTCGGTTACTAGGGGACATAGGTTTAAGGTGCGAGGTGCAAAGTTTAGAGGGGATGTGCGAGGCAAGTTCTTTACACAGAGTTTGGTGAGTGCCTGGAACCTGCTGCTGGGGGCGGTGGTGGAAGCAGGTACGATAGCAACGTTTAAGAGGCATCTTGACAAATACATAAATAGGAAGGGAATAGAGTGATACGGTCCCCGGAAGTGCAGTAGGTTTTAGTTTAGGCAGGCATCAAGATCGGCGCAGGCTTGGAGGGCCGAATGGCCTGTTCCTGTGCTGTACTGTTCTTTGTTCTTTGTGCTTTGTTTGAGATGCACTTCCTGGCACCGGAAATGTTCACCAGGGTAGAGGTAGCGCAGGACAGCAGTCCCGTCTGCCTCCCGATTGTGGGCAATTAAAGTACAAGAAGCTCGTTGTCAGTTTGTTCGAGGGGCGGGTTTGAATTTTGAAGAGGATGCATGGGTTACACACACTGTCCATTGCTGACTAGCCAAATGGAGGTTGGTACAGAGTGAAGAGCTATCTATGTACAATTTTATCAAATTTACTTTCATTGCTTTTTAAGCAACTTCAATTTATAATATATACCACCAAATATATATCGGTAATATCATATATTCTCTGTTACATCATTTACTATTCCTTTCCTTAGAAATTTTACATCCACTATCTTACTGTGAGCAAGGCCATGGGAGGTGCCTCAGTATTATCTATTTCTGTATTGCATTAATTTTATTTTTCTTGACAGTAAAATCATCTTTATTACTTATCCTCCTCTTTTACTTTCTCTTCATGTCATGATGTATTATCCTTGGCTGTGAGAGTAACTGGATGTGCCATCTGTTCTCAGGACTTTGCCAACATTGCTTTGAAATGTGCTGCTGGAATGTATGGTAGGCACTGCAGTTGATTTCTGACCTTACTTGTCTGTCTTCAGGGAAATATATAGGGAGATATTATCATCTCACAGTCACCTGCTTCCTCCTTGAAAACCGGGTGTACAGCAGTTGAAAATCCAGGGGAGGGGTGTGGGGGGGGGGGGGGGCGGGAACCTTGGCCATCTCAAAGATGCCCAATGCCCATCTGATGCAGTTTTCAGAAACTCCTATAAATGGGCGAGGCACCCACCTGACTGAAACAGGCATAAAATTAAGGCTGCTTAAATAAGCAGAACAGGATCCTATGCCGGTTGCAGATCCTTGATTACAAACTTCTGTTAACAATGTGCACACTCTAACTGCATAACCAGTAGTTCAATTTCACACAAAGGACAGTGGAAATTTAAAACTCTCTCCCCCAAAAGACTGTGGATTGTGGGTCAATTTAAACTTGCATGACTGAGATTGTTAGAATGTTGTTAGGTATAAGTATCAATAGATATGGAGAAAAAGGCTTGTAAATAGAGCTGAGGTTAAGATCAGCCATGATCTAAAAGATTTAAAAGACAGTTGATAGGTAAATTGGACATTGTAAATTGCCCCCAGTGCAGGTAGGTGGTAGGAGAATTGAGGGAAGGTGGGGATGTGGTAGGGAATATGGGATTAATGTAGGATTAGTATAAATTGGGAGGTTGATGGTTGGCACAGACCCGGTGGGCCAAAGGGCCTGTTTCAGTGCTGTATCTCTATATGACTCTATGGCCGGAATTTTTGATTTGATATAGAGATGCAGCACCGGTGGCCCCGGGGCCGTTGCGCCCGAAGCGGATCAGGCCACCGATCCCGCTCTGCGTCACCTGGCCGCCGGCATAACACGCTGATCACCTAATCAACGGGCCCGTGGCGTAACTCCGAAAAGAAATGGCGCGCGCAGGCGGGAACTTCAGCATCATGGGGGGCCGGGCCACATACGCAGAAGGCTGACTGTCAGCCCTACATAAAGGATTACTGATTTTAAACAGAGCAGTGAGTTCCCCATTTGATGTAAAGGAAGATCCAACTGCCTTAAGGTCTGGAGATTTTAAAGGCTCCCTACCTTGCAACACAGAAAGACCAGGAGACAACAATATTGCTCTTAGTGGTGATTGAGGGCAGAAGCAATCGCGTTGCCCCCCGATTCTCTGACGATTCACTGCAAGTCCTCCTGCAGGCCGTTGAGGAGAGGAGAGACATTCTGTTCAGCTCAGATGGCAGAAGGAGACCCTCCGACGTGACCAAGAGGGCTTGGCTGGTGGTTGCAGAGGAGGTCAGCAGCCGAGGCATTGTGAGGCATACATGGATGCAGTGCCGCAAGCGCCTCAATGACCTACTTCGCTCTGCCCGGGTAAGGGGCAGTCCTCATTCATCTAATCGGTTATGTGCCAAGGGAGTTTTTTACTGTACCATGATGCAATGTGGAAGCCCTGTATGATCAATGCCTGGCTGCTGCTTTGAAATGGGACACGTCATGGGCAAGTCTGAGATGAATGCTGATGCTGTGGTGGTAAAGTTGTGCCCAGCACTGTCACAGCAGTGAAATGCAATTCCAACCCTTTGGGTGACAGCGTCATATGCCATTGACTATGTATAAAATAAGTATCTTTGTTTATTCAGGAAAAGAGGGCACACAATGTCCGGGAGAGGTCATGTACTGGTGGCGGTGTAGCCACCCAGGCATTCCTCACCAGAATGGAGGAGGATGCTTTCATTATAGCCGGGGAGGAAGGAGGATGCGACGTGGCAGATGGCGAGGCCATGAGAGTGAGTGTTCCAGAATGTGGAGTAACTCTTCATTATTGGGATGGTGGTGGTGAGGCTGCGCTGCTGTGCCAATGATTTGGTGAATGTCAAATGCCCTGAATGTTGCCCTCAATTGTAACATCACCCAGATGTAACCTGCTGGAGGCACAGACTTGTGCTTAACTCTGGATTGATGATGAAACTGATCACTATGCTTTTCCCAACAGGCAAATCCCAGCATGTACCAGGAGGTGTTACTGTTGCCCGACCATCCACCTCTAAGGTGGAGGAGGGCATCTCAGAGGGTGCACCGTCACATCATCGCGACGCCCCAAGTACCTCAGCAGGTACTGACACTTCGGTTGGGATCACTGTGTCTGGGGAATCAATGTCACATACTGGTGTGAGCACAGCACATTTGCCGGGCCAGACACCAGAGGCAGAATCGGCCGATGCATCACACACGTGGCTCTGAGATTATCCTTTCGTCGGGCGATGTTGCAGGTGCAGAATGTGGTCCATGAAAATCTGGCGGAGTTGCCTGAAACATTGTGCGCTATGACTCATACTCTGCAGACATCCATCCAGAGTATGAGTTCAGCAAACTCACAGGCATTTGAACATCTGGCTTCCTACATTGATAGACTGGCGGCTGCAGTGGAGGGACCAGTTTTCATATAATTCGGGACCTCAGAGTGAGTGTGGCCTCCCTGGACCAGAGTATCAGAGAGCATAATCTGACGTGACTTTGCCAGGTTGAGGACACTCAGCTCTCTGATGCCACCATTGAGGACCACCAGAGCCTCATGAGGGCACAGGGGCAGCAGATCGCAAATGGGAGCTCCTCTCACGGCACTTCTGATGCATCCGGCAGCTCCTTGCTCCTTCCGCCAGGGACATGTGAACCGCTAAATCCCGTGGTGATAGAGAGTGCTCATGATATTTGTCATGAGAATCCTGAGATGCCAGGGTCCACACGGCCACGAGCCTGCAGAGAACGTCCGCCCAAGTCATCAAAAGCAGCGCAGCAACAAGATCAGCCACCTGCCTCTGGTAAGTCTGTTGGTGAGGGATCAGGTACACGAATGAGCACGTGTAAATGGATTAAGAGAACACTTTAATATCACGACTGATGCACTGGGTGACTTGAAGTACATTTATTTGATTTGTAAAACAATAGTGTTTGATTAAATTTGAGATTTTACCAATGGACATGTCATTCCTGAAGTCAGATATTACATAGTTAGTCAACTCAAGTTGTCTCAAATGTGAGGCCACAATCTTGGGTTGCGTCCCTCATGATGTGGTGGATTGGTTATTCGCTTTGTCTCACCCCCTAAACGTTCGAGATTTTGCACTGTCAGATCCTCACAGTGATTAATGCCATAAAGCACTTTGAAATGTGTGAAGATTTATATCATTTCAACTGAAACGCATTCCTTTAGAGATTCCCTTGTTCCTCTAGCAGTTAGAGCCTAGTCACATTCAGCTTCCTCTCCACGATCATCATTAGACTGATGCCCATCTTCCACATCAGAAACATCGTCATCATCTGAGGACACATCGTGCTGACATTGATCATCCTCCAGAGCATCTCCATGTTCAATCGCCAGGTTATGCAAGGCACAGCAGACGACAATGATTCTGAGGGGTAGGCGGTGGCGGAGTGATATTATCACTGGACTAGTAACCCAGAGACCCAAGGTATTTTTTCTGGGGACATGGGTTTGAATCCCACCACAGCAGAAGGTGGAATTTGAATTTAATTAATAAATCTGGAATTAAAAGCTCGTCCAATGATGGCCATGAAACCATTGTCGATTGTTGTAAAAACCCATCTGGTTCACTAATGTCCTTCAGGGAAGGAAATCTGCTGTCCTTACCTGGTCTGGCCTACATGTGACTCCAGACCCAGAGCAATGGGGTTCACTCTGACATGCCCTCTGAAATGGCCTAGCAAGCCTCTCAGTTGTAACTAACCGCTACAAAGTCAATAAAAAGGAATGAAACCGGACGGACCACCCGGCATCGACCTAGGCACCGGAAACGACAACGGCAAACCCAGCCCTGTCGACCCTGCAAAGTCCTCCTTACTAACATCTGGGGGCTTGTGCCAAAGTTGGGAGAGCTGTCCCACAGACTAGTCAAGCAACAGCCTGACATAGTCATACTCATGGAATCATTCCTTACAGACAATGTCCCAGACACTGCCATCACCATCCCTGGGAATGTCCTGGCCCAGCAGCAGGACAGACCCAGCAGAGGTGGTGGCACAGTGGTATACAGTAGGGAAGGAATTGCTCTGGGAGTCCTTTACGTCTACTTCGGACCCCATGAAGTATCATGGCATCAGGTCAAACATGGGCAAGGTAACCTCCTACTGATTACCACCTACTGCCCTCCCTCAGCTGATGATACAGTACTCCTCCATGTAGAACACCACTTGGAGGAAGCACTGAGGGTGGCAAGCGCACAAAATGTACTCTGGGTTGGGGACTTCAACGTCCATCACCAAGAGTGGACTGGTAGCACCACTACTGACCGAGCTGGCCGAGCCCAAAAGGACATAGCTGCTAGACTGGGTCTGCGTCAGGTGGTGGGGGAACCAAGACGAGGGACGAACATACTTGACCTCGTCCTCACCAATCTGCCTGCTGCAGATGCTTCTGTCAAAGACAGTATTGGTAGGCGTGACCACCGCACAGTCCTTGTGGAGACGAAGTCTCACCTTCACTTTGAGGATACCATCCATCGTGTTGTGTGGCACTCGCACCGTGCTAAATCGGATAGATTTCGAATGGATCTAGCAATGCAAAACTGGGCACCCATGAGGCACTGTGGGCCATCATCAGCAGCAGAATTGTACTGAACCATAATCTATATCCACATGGCCCGGCATATCCCCCAGTCTACCATTACCATCAAGCCAGGAGACCAACCCTGGTTCAATGAAGATTGCAGGAACGTTGCCAGAAACAGCACCAGGCACACCTCAAAATGAGGTGTCAACCTGGTGAAGCTACAACACAGGACTACTTGCATGCCAAATTGCATAATAGCATGCAATAGACAAAGTTAAGCGATCCCATAACCAACGGATCAGATCTAAGCTCTGCAGTCCTGCCACATCTAGTCGTGAATGGTGGTGGACAATTAAACTACTAACTGGAAGAGGTGGCTCCATAAATATCCCAACTTCAATGATGGGTGAGCCCAGCACATCAGTGCAAAAAGTAAGGCAGAAGCATTTGCAACGATCTTCAGCCTGAAGGGCCGAGTTGATGATCCATCTCAGCCTCCTCCTGAAGTCCCCAGCATCACAGATGCCAGACTTCCGCCAATTCGATTCACTCTGCATGATATCAAGAAACGACTGAAGGCACTGGATACTGCAAAGGCTGTGGGTCCTGATAATATTCCGGCAAATGTACTGAAGACCTGAGCTCCAGAACTTGCCGCAACCCGAGCCAAGCTGTTCCAGTATAGCAGCAACCCTGGCATCTACCCTGCAATGTGGAAAATTGCCCAGGTATGTCCTGCACACAAAAAGCAGGACAAGTCCAACCCGGCCAATTACCGCCCCATCAGTCTAATCTCAATCATCAGTAAAGTGATGGAAGGTGTCATCGACAGTGCCGTCAAGCAGCACTTGCTTAGCAATAACCTGCTCAGTGATGCTCAGTTTCAGTTCCGCCAGGGCCACTCAGCTCCTGATCTCATTACAGCCTTGGTTCAAAATTGCACAAAAGAGCTGAACTCAAGAGGTGAAGTGAGAGTGACTGCCCTTGCCATCAAGGCAGCATTTGACCGAGTATGGTATCAAGGAGCCCCAGCAAAATTGTAGCCAATGGGAATCAGGGGGGTAAACGCTGTGTTGGTTGGAGTCATACCTAACCCAAAGGAAGCTGGCTGTGGTTGTTGGAGGTCAATCATCTGAGATCCAGGGCATCACTGCAGGAGTTCCTCAGGGTAGTGTCCTAGGCCCAACCATCTTCAGCTGCTTCATCAATGACCTTCCTTCAATCATAAGGTCAGAAGTGGGGATGTTCGCTGATGATTGCACAATGTACAGCACCATTCGAAACTCCTCAGATACTGAAGCAGTTAGTGTAGAAATGCAGAAAGACCTGGACTATATCCAGGCTTGGGCTGATAAGTGGCAAGTAACATTTGCGCCACACAAGTGCCAGGCAATGACCACCTCCAACAAGAGAGAATCTGACCATTTCCCATTGACATTCAATGGCATTATCATCGCTGAATCCCCCACTATCAACATCCTAGGGGCTACCATTGACCAGAAACTGAATTGGAGTAGTCATATAAATACCGTGGCTACAAGAGCAGGTCAGAGGCTAGGAATCCTGCGGCGACTAACTCACCTTCTGACTCCCCAAAGCCTGTCTACAATTTACAAGGCACAAGGCAGGAGTGTGATGGAATACACTCCACTTGCCTGTATGGGTGCAGCTCCAACAACACTCAAGAATCTCGACACCATCCAGAACAAAGCAGCCCGCTTGATTGGCACCCCATCCACAAACATTCACTCCCTCCACCACCGACGCGCAGTGGCAGCAGTGTGTACCATCTCCAAGATGCACTGCAGCAACGCACCAAGGCTCCTTACACAGCACCTTCCAAACCCGCGACCTCTTTTACCTCGAAGGACAAAAGCAGCAGATGCATGGGAACATCACCACCTGCAAGTTCCCCTCCAAGTCACACTCCATCCTGACTTGGAACTATATCATCATTCTTTCACTGTCAGTGGGGCAAAATCCTGCAACTCCCTTTCTAACACTACTGTGGGTGTACCTACCTCACATGGACTACAGCAGTTCAGCAAGGCAACTCACCACCACCTTCTCAAGGGAAATTATGGATAGGCAATAAATGCTGGCATAGCCAGTGACGCCAAAATCCCGTGAATGAATAAAAAATAAACTTACAGGATACGGAGTTATTCTCCCCTTTGACAAAAAAAATGATTATAACTCTCAGGTATTTTATTCTTCACCTCTACATTCCTCTTAGTTTTAGTATTTGGTTTCACATTCACAGCTGTGGTTAAAGCTATAGCCTGGTCTGCCAGACGCTCAGTCAGTCTTTTTCTCTGCACGAACTTTGCGTACCCCAACAAGTCCTCTGGGTTCACCTCGCAATTTCCAGCACTCTGAATGAAGATGACCCGTTTTGCTGCAATGATGAAACTTGAGCTTGCAAACCGCACTTCTATCCTCAGCATCTTCCTTTCTAACATGAGTAGGCAGTTCAAAATGAATTGTAACCAATGTATCGCATCGGGTTCACTCCCATTGTCTATATCTATGGGCGGCACAGTGGTGCAGTGGTTAGCACCGCAGCCTCACAGCTCCAACGACACGGGTTCAGTTCTGGGTACTGCCTGTTCTCCCTGTGTCTGCGTGGATTTTCGCCGGGTGCTCATTTCCTCCCACCCCCAAAGACTTGCCGGTTGATAGGTAAATTGGCCGTTGTAAATTGCCCCTAGTGTGAGGAGGTGGTAGGAGAATGGTGGGGATGTGGTAGAGAATATGGGTTAATGTAGGATTCGTATAAATGGGTGATTGTTGGTCAGCGCAGACTAGGTGGGCCGAAGGGACTGCTTCAGTGCTGTATCTCTAAAAAAATAAGTAAACGAGAATGCACCCTTTGAATCGCCGTCTCCAAATGGCTGTTTCTAAAGCAACAAAAATGAACTTCCTATAACTCCTCGGGCTTGCCGGCTCTTAATGCAATAATGATCCCTTGCAAGCCTTAAAGGCAAACAGCATATTCCGCAAAAAGACTACAGGGCCATGACACTATAAACAATCAGTCTGCAACATGAATGCAAACAGGCACACACTGTTTAGTTTAGTTTAGAGATACAGCACTGAAACAGGCCCTTCGGCCCACCGAGTCTGTGCCGACCATCAACCACCCATTTATACTAATCCAACACTAATTCCATATTCCTACCACAGCCCCACCTGTCCCTATATTTCCCTACCACCTACCTACCTATACTAGGGGCAATTTACAACGGCCAATTAACCTATCAACCTGCAAGTCTTTGGCATGTGGGAGGAAACCGGAGCACCCGGAGAAAAGCCATGCTGACACAGGGAGAGCTTGAAAACTCCACACAGGCAGTACCCAGAATTGAACCCGGGTCGCTGGAGCTGTGAGGCTGCGGTGCTACCCACTGCGCCACTGTGCTGCCCATTCCTGAAGGTCCAGCTTTTCATAACCAGAACACCATGGAAAATGGTCAGTAACAGAAAACATCTTTATATACAATAATAGAAACTTTATACCACAGGAAATACCTCCGGACAAGTGGAGTACAACAGTAGGCCAATCCAGCACCAAATACGTTTGCACAACCAAAACATCTCGACACAACAGGAAACACAATAATGCAAATGCTTTGTTTCTCCATCTCAGGCCATTTCTCTGTGCCTCTCTCTCTCTTTGACCCTTCCACCCCATCTCCCTCCCTCCATCCCTGTCTCTGTCTCTCAATCTCTCTCTCCCCGCTGTCTCTCCCTCTGCTTCTCTCTTTCAGTCGCTTTCTCTCCCTCTGTCTCTCGCCCTTCCCCTCAGTTTCGATCTCACTCCATCTGCCTCGCCCTAACATTCGCTCTGTCTTGCCCTATGCGAGGTAGTTCAATCTGAAGCCAGGGTGTTAAATTTGAACAAAGGAAATTATGAAGGTATGAGGGGCTGAGGTGGATTGGGAAAATACATTAAAAGGTATAACAGTACATCGGAAATACATCGCCTTTAAATAAATATTGCATAGTTTAGAGCAATCCTTCAAGGCACAAAAACCCAAAAGTAAAGGCAGTCAAAAGTGGATAACAAAGGAAGTTAAGGATTGTATAAGATTAAAGAAAAGGCCTTTAAAGTTGCCAGAAATAGTAGTAAACCTGAGGATTGGGAGAATTTTAGAATACAGCAAAGGAGAACGAAGAAACTGATAAAGAAAGGGTTAATAGAATATGAATGTAAACACGCAAAAAAAAAAAACATAATAAAGGACTTTAAAAACGTCTACAGGTATGTAAAAAGGGAATGTTTGGCGATGACAAATGTGGCTCCATTGCAGGCAGAATCAGGTGAATTTATAATGGGGTATAGAGAAATGGCAGAGAAGCTAAATGATTACTTTGTGTCTGTCGTCACTGAGGACGATACAAGAAATCTCCCAGAAATTGATATCCAAGCGATTAGGAGGAATGAGGAATAGATGGGAATAAGTATTAGTAAGAAGGTTGTATTGGAGGAATTAATGGGGCTGAAGGTTAATAAATCCCCAGGACCTGATATTCTACATCCCCATGTATTGAAAGAGTAACTATGGAGATAGTGGTGATTATCTTCCAAAATTCTACAGACTCTGGAGCGGTTCCTGCAGTTTCGAAGGTTGCAAATGTCACCCCACTATTTAAACAGGGAGGGAGAGAGAAAACAGGGAATTACAGTCCTGTCAGCCTTACATCAGTCGTTGGGAAAATGCTGGAATCTATTCTAAAGGATTTGTTAAATGGACACTTGGTTAATAATGATCTGATTGGGCATAGTCAACATGGATTTATGAATGGGAAATCAAGTTTGACGAATCTGATGGACTTTTTAGTACCCAAAGACTATCGCCAAAAGTTTAGAACCTTTAAGAAGAAGTGAATCAAACCTATCTGGAGGTTGAAAGAAGCAAGCAGCTGGATTTTGACCAGTGACTGAGGGCTCTTAAAGTACAGCTCAGCGATGAGAATCTCAGAGAATTAATTCTGTTAGAGGCATTTACAAACTCTCTCCAACACTTAATAAAGTCCCATGTGGAGGAGCAACGGGTTCATAGAGCCCGGTAAGCGGCCCTTTTAGCTAATGAGTTCCCTTTAATTTATAATTCGGTTACCCAGGGGAGAACCTATCCTAGTCACCCCCACAAAACTGAAAAGGATGACGGGTGAGAAGGTGAGAGGAGCTCAGGCAGTCCTGGGAGAGAAAGAAAAACTGCAATGAGAAAGGGACACCAGCAGATGGAGACGGTGAGGGGAGCAGTAACTGCAGTGAGACAAGGACAACAGCAGATGGAGATGGTGAGAGGAGTAGTAACTGTACTGAATTGGACAGGAGCGTATGTTCACAAGGGGAGTTAGACAGGAGGAGGGTGTTCACAGAGGGAATTTGACAATAGGGGGTCTCACAGTATGAATTAGACTAGAGGGATGTATTCACAGGGGAAATTAGACAGGGGGTTGTGTTCAGAGGGGGAATTAGACACAAGGGGAGTTCATAGTGGGAATTAGGCAGGAGGGTCAGAGAGCAGAATATCATAGGGTATTTTGAATGCACGGCAATGGGTGCCTTCAACCCTTCCCCTCCCTCCGAGGGCACAGTGGCGCAGTGGTTAGCACCGCAGCCTCACAGCTCCAGGGACCCGGGTTCAATTCTGGGTACTGCCTGTGTGGAGTTTGCAAGTTCCCGCTGAGTTTGCATGGGTTTCCTCTGGGTGCTCCGGTTTCCTCCCACATGCCAAAGATTTGCAGGTTGATAGATAAATTGGCCATTATAAATTGCCCCTAGTATAGGTAGGTGGTAGGGAAACAGAGGGACAGATGGGGATGTGATAGGAATATGGAATTAGAGTAGGATTAGCATAAATGGGTGGTTGATGGTCGGCACAGACTCGGTGGGCCGAAGAGCCTGTTTCACTGCTGTATCTCTAAATAAAAAATAAATAAAAAAGGACAGCGATAGGGTTCCCCTTGTCCTCATTTTCCAGCCTCCACATCCGCCATTTTGCACCTCCAGCGTTTTGCCAACACCAAACGCATCTTTCCCTCTCATCCCTGTCATCATTCCAAATGGATTGTTCCCTCTGCAACACCCTGGTCCACTCCTCCATTACCCCCGATACCTTGTCCCCTTCCCGGACACCTTCCCGTCCAATTACATGATGCGGAATACCTGCCCTTTTACCACCAGCCTCTTCACCATCCAAGGTGCCAAACACTCCTTCCAGGTGAAGCAGCGATTGACTGGTACTTCTTCCAATTCAGTATATTGCATTCATTGCTCACAGTGCGGTTTACTCTACAGTGGGGAGATTAAACGAAGATTGGGGAACTGCTTTGCAGAACACTCCACTCAGTCTGCAAGCATGATCCCAAACTTCTGGTTCAATGTCATTTTAATTCTCCACCTTTTTCTCAAGCCCACATTTCTGTGCTGGGCCTGCTGCAGTCTTCCAGTGAACATCAACACAAGCTCGAGGAGCAGTACCTCATTTTCCGATTGCACACTTTACATCCTTCTGTACTCAATATTGAGTTCAATAATTTCAGACAACGAGCCCCATTATTTTGTATTTACTTTCTAATTTATTTCTGTATTTTATTTTATTTTTAAACATGTTCTAGTCTCAAACATATTTTTCATGTTTTTGCTCTCGTGCAGACCTATTCATTTTTCTGCGATTAACACTCTAACTGGACTCATGCTTTGTCTTTTGCTCCAACGAGTTACCTCTCCAGTTGCTTTCTGCTCCATGACAACTGTCACCTAGCCTCTCTCCTCTTCCCCCATCACAGACCTTCCTTCTTGATCTACTTCCCCGTCTCCCCTCTCACTTGCTCTAGCTTTTTCCAGTTCTGAGGTAGGATCGCAAACCTGAAATGTTAACTCAGTTTCACTCTCTGCAGATGCTGCCAGACCTGCTGAGTATTTCAAACACTTTCTGGTCTCATTTCACTGAACACAAGGCGACGTTCACATGGGGAATTAGATAGGAGGGGGTGTTCATGGGGGAATTAGACAGGAGGGGTGTTCACAGAGGGAATTAGACAGGAGGGTGGTTTTCACAGTGGGGACTTATATCGGAGGGGGATGTGCAAAGTGGAAATTATAGAGGAGGGGGTATTTAGAGGTGGAATTAGACAGGAGGGGGCGTTGAACAGCGTGGGAAATTATACATGAGGGCGTGGTGTCCTTTGGGCAATTCGACAGCAGTACGGTTTTCACGGTTGTGGGGAATTAGACAGCATGGCTGGATGTTCACCAGGGCTGAATTAGACAGGAAGGGGTTAGAAAGAAAGGTTTTCTTCAAAGACGTTCTGAAGATTGCAGGCACTGCAGGAAAGGTGTGAGGGCATTGGCGTGGGTATGGAAAAGATTCATGAGAATGGTTCCAGGGATGAGGAACTTCAGTTATGAAGATAGATTGGAGAAGTTCCGATAGGCTTAATGAGAGAGGAAGTAGAAGAGGGCCTGAAATCCTTAAAAATGGACAAATTATCAGGGCCGCATGGAATGTATCCCAGACTATTAACAGAAGTCAGTGAGGAAATAGCAGCTGTTCTGAGGGTCATCCTCACAGGTGACGTACCAGAGGATTGGAGGTCTGCAAAGGTTTTACCATTGTTTAGAAAGGGTGCGAGGGATAGCCCAAATAATTATAGGCCTGTCAGTCAGAACTTGATAGTGGGCAAATAATTAGAGACAATTATGAAAGAAAGAATAACTGTTGCATAGAAAGGCACGGATTACTCAGGGATAGTGAGTGTGGATTTGCTAAGGGAAGGTCGTGTCTTTCTAATTTTATTGAATTTTTTGAGTAAGTAACAAGTAGGATTGATGAGGGTAGTTCAGTAGATGTTGTCCATATGGATTTTGTAAGGCATTTGACAAGGTCCCACATGGCAATTTGTCGGAACGTTTATAGATTATGGGACTCCGGGGAATGTGGCGAGTTGGATCCAAAATTGACAGGAAACAACGAGCAATGCTCGACGTATGTTTTTGCTAATGGAAAGCGGTTTCCAGTGGTGTTCCACAGAGCTCAGTGTTGGGTCCCTTGCTGTTTGTGGTATATATTAATGATTTGAGACTTAAATGTGGGAGGAAAGATAGGGAAAGTTGCAGCTGACACAAAAATTGGCCGTGTAGTTGTTAGTGAAGAGGACAGCTGTGGACCCCAGAATTATATCAATGGTCTGGTTGAATGGGAAGAAAAGTGGCAAATGGTATTCAATCCAGAGAAGCGTGAGGTAATGTATTTGGGGAGCGCGAACAAAGTGAGGGAATACACGGGAGTATATTGAGAAGGGTAGAGTAAGTGAGAGACCTTGGAGTGCTGGAACTATATAAAATACGGGTTTGACCACAGTTGAAGGATTGTGTACAGTTCTGGTCACCATATTGCAAGAAGTACATAATTGCTCTGAAGAGAGCACAGAGGAGATTTACAAGAATGTTGCCAGGGCTCGGAGGTTGCAGCAATGAGGAAAGATTGGTTAGGCTAGGTTTCTTATCCGTAAAACAGAGGAGGCAAAGGAGTGACTTAATAGATATGTACAAAATTATGAGGGGACTAGATAGAGTAGACAGGCAGGGTCTGTTTTCCCCAGCGGAGAGGTCACTTACCAGGGGACACAGATTTAAGGTGATTGGTTGAAGGATTAGAGGGGACATGAGGAAAAGCTTTTTACATCCAGAGGGTTGTGGGTGTCTGGAATTAACTGCCAGAAATGGTGGTGGTCGAAGAAACCTTCGATTCTTTTAAAAATTACCTGGACATGCACCTGAAGTGCTGTAACCGGCAAAGCTATGGACCAGGTGCTGGAAAGTGGGATTAGATTGGGCAGCTAGTTTTTTCGGCCGGCACAGACACGATGGGCTGAATGGCCTCCTTCTGTGCCATAATTTTTCTCTGGTTCCATGGTTCTAATGGAACCAAGCGATGTCAGTCGCAGTGAAAGAGGCCAAATTCAGAGGTATGAAAAGGTTTGCTGCAGGTTTGGCGGAGAGGCTAGTGATGGGGAGGTGTGAGGATGCAGAGGTATTTTAACTCAATCGTAAGAACTTTAACTATAAGGTGTTAGAGAAATGGGAGCCAAAGCGGCTGAGTGAAGGTGAGGGTGATGGGTGAGCGGGACATGGTAAAGAGTGGACATCAGCAGCATAGTTTTGGACTGGTTGACCTTGACATGTGGCCGGTTAGAATTGTGGAAATTGAGTCAGAAGGAGGCACAGTTCTAATTTTACTGGAGACATTACCTAATGTAGAAGAAACAGGTAAATGTACGAACATATGGACATACGAATTAGGAGCAGAAGTAGGCCATTCGGTCCCTCGAGTCTCCTCTACAATTCAATAAGGACATGGGCGATCTGTTATGTCTTGAATTCCACAAGCCCATCTACCCGCGATAAGCTTCGATTCCCTTGCCGAACAAGAATCTATCTCCCTCCGCCTTAAAATTATTAATTGACCCCGCCTCCACGACATGCTAACGCAAAAAATTCCAACGTCGCACAGCCCTTTGACAGAAAAAAAAATCTCCTCATCTCGGTCCAAAAAGGGCGAACCTCGAATTTTAAAACAGTGCCCCCTAATTCTGGACTCGCCCACAAGAGGAGACATCCTTTCCACATCCACCTTGTCAAGACCATTGAGGATCTTATGTACGACAATCAAGTCTCCCCTCACTCTTCAAAACTCCAGTGAACACAAGCCCAGTCTGCCCAAACTTTCCTCATAAGATAACCAGCTCATTCCAGTATCAATCTAATAAACCTCCTCTGAACCGCCTCCAAAGCATTCAATGCTGCTGATGTAATGTGTTTGTTCAGGTGAATGTAACTAATAGCAATGATCAGGGGTATAACCGTGTCAGTAGAGACCTATCCCCTGTATAAATCCGCACCCATCGGAATGGATCAGCTCAGAGTGTCTGCTGGAGCTTTGCTTTCCCGGAGAACAGAAGTCTCTGCTTCTCACAAAAATGGGATATCCATTATTGCCTCAGGTCCTATCCATTTATTATCCAGTAGTTGCTGCAATTGGAGTTCCTGGTAAGCCTGTATATCAGTTGTGAATGGTATAAATCATTGTAAACTGTGCTTCTGTACTTGGTATTATTTCTCACTATGCGATTTACACAGCTTCCTGTTCCAGCAGTTGATTGATGGCACCTCCTAACTTGCAGCTCTTTCAGTCTTGTGGGAGCTACATTATTTCTGTCATGACCTTCGTTTATCCAAATCCGGTATTGTTACTGGATTATTCTGTGTAATGAATGCATTCGAATCAGATGTCTCGGCTCAGAGCAGGAATCAGACTATCAGGAGCTTTGAATAGTTTCATGTTGTGGGTCTAACCTGTCCTGCAATATTTTAATGAATGTGTATTCAGTGACTGATAATGAGATAGCTCATGGATTCTGTATTACAAGGGGACAGAGAAATGTCCTCCCTCCCTAATGACATGGTTCAGTTTAACGAGGATTTCAAACTATTTATTCGTTACCACTGATATAAAATATTATTTTATATTGTGTGTATCCGACGCTGCTTCAGAGGTCTCACCACTAAACTGGGTTTGCTGCTGGCTCTTTCACATCTCCTTCTCTGCTTCACTGTGGAGCCTTCACTGTCACTGGACTACATTGTAAAATAGAAAGTATTGATGTGATGGTTTATTGGTTTACATTCTATCAGTTGGAAGCAAGAGTATTTCCACTTAACTGTAGGTTATCAGCTGCAGCACAGATGTTAGTGTTTTATTAATTAAACAATCCCACATTCTAACGGTGTACTTTATAATTCCAGGAGAAGGAATTTCAATGACTGTGAGGTTTGTCAGTAAGAAGCTTTCGATCCTGTTTATTCCATGTATTGTAGATGACGTGTAGGTGCACAGGTGGAGACTTGGGTAATCTGTAAATAGATCAAAATATTCACAGAGGCTTTATCATTGAACAAACCGACTCTCAGAATAGAATCATTCAACACAAGAACAGATCCGCCATTCAATACGTTGCTGGCTGATCTTCTGATTCAATTCCCATTTCCTGCCTGCTTACCATATCCCTTGATTCGCTGAGAGAACAAAGATCTGTTAATCCTATTGAATTTGGGGCTGGTGTAGAGAATACAGGTGTGGGATTTTAAGATTAAATAGGATGTGAGAAAGAAACAGTTTGCAGAGGGGGTGTGATCCAGAGTGCTGGAGATGGCGACTGAGAGAAGAAAGGAGAGAAGGAGAAGGGAGAATGAAACAGAAAGAGATAAACAGAAGGACAGAGAGAGAAGGAGAGACAGAGAGAGAGAGAGACAGAGAGAGAGAAGTAGCGGTGTGAATAATTCACGAGGATAAACTTCTGGAAAGTCCAGAACAATTAGTGAGAGAAAGTGTGAGTTGAAGTTGTTATTAGGATGTTGTCAGATTGGGGGAGTTCTATTGTTGATATCGCTGCCTTTGTGTTTATCCCTCTCAGACCCTCATTTCATTTTGGAGAAAGTTCATTTTCTTTACATACTGACTGAATAAGTAAACAGAACAGAATCAGTTATTCATTAATGGTGATTTGTTCATTAAATCTGTGCTTTAAAATCCCTGTGAATGATAAATTCAATAAAGACCGAGACTGATTTGATGAATACATTGCTATTTAAATTTAATTGAATGTATAAAGTAGATGTATTGAACATATTTTATAACCAATGAACTGTTCTCTATCATCAATGACTACAGAGATTAATGTTTCAATGCATTAATTGAGTTGTGTCACTGGGATCTCTCCATTACATTTCCTCTAACACGCTGCTGCAGTCTCTCCCTGTGAATCTCAGCCTCTCCTCTCACTGTATTGAATCCTCTGTCTCCTCATTCAGTGCGTCAGTTTACCCACTTTGCCAAACCATCTGCTTCTGTCTCCGCTCCAGCTCTAACATGTACTTTTCCTTTTGGCTTAAAGTTGTCATTTCGTTCTCCATACTTTCACGAGTGGGAACAGTTTCTCTTTATCTACTCTGTCTGGACCCCTCATGATTTTGAATACCTCATCAAATCACCTCTCCGCCTTCTGTTCTCCGCGGAAAACGCTCTCATTTCTCCAATCTATCTTCAGAACTGAAATTCCTCATCCCTGGAACCATTCTAGGGAATCTTTTCTGTACTCTCTCCAATGCCTTAACATCTTTCCTTAAATGTGGTGCCCAGAACTCGACACAATACTCCAACTGAGGCCGAAATAGTGCCTTATACAATTTCAACATAACCAAATGAAAGATGCTGCTATGTATATACAAATGGGTCCCTGTTATGGTGGTCTTTTTGTGGTGTATGTCGAAAATTCCTTGTTCCATTACTACTCATCCTCCTTCCCCTTTTTCCAGTACATTGATGAATGTATCAGTGATGTTTTCTGCTCCCGTTCTGAACTGGAAAACTTCAAACATCATCAACTTTGCGTCCAATTTCCACCTTTCTCTACCCTTCACATGGTCCGTCTCCAACACATGCCTTCCCTTCCTCGCCTTCTCTCTCTCCAGCACTGGTGGTCGCTTGTCCACTAATATTCAATACAAGCCCATCGGCTCCCACAACTACTTCGACTACACTTCTTCACAGTGCCTCCTGTACGGACTCCATTCCATTATCCCAGTTTTGCCATTTCTGATGCATCCGTTTTGATGATGAAGCTTCCAACAACAGTGCTTCTGATAAGTCTTCCATTTTCCTGAACCGAGGATTCACTGCTCACTGTCGTTGATAGCGGCCACGACCGTGTCCGACCCATTTCCCGCACTTCTTACCTCACGCCTTCCAGAACAGCAACAGGGTTCCCCTTGCCCTCATTTTCCACCCCACCAGCCTCCACATTCAAAGGATCATCCTCTGCCATTTGCACCACCTCCAGTGCGATGTCACCGCCAAACTCATCTTCCCCTCTCCTCCCCGATCAAAATTCTGAATGGATCGTTCCCTCAGGGACACCCAGCTCCTCTCCTCCATCAGCACCACGAACCCATCGACTTCCAACGACACCTTCCCATGCAATCACAGCAGGTGTAATAGCTACCCTTTTGCATCCTCTCTCCTCATCACCCAGGGCTTCAAACACTCCTTACAGGTGAAACACCGATTTCTTGTAATTGTTTCAATTTAGTATACTATATTCACAGCTCGCAGTGTGGTCACCTCTACACTGGGGAGAGAAACCCCAGATTGCGTGATCATTTTGTAGAATATTTCCACTCTGGCTGCAGCAAGACCCCGAGCTTCTGGTTACTTGCTATTGCAATTGACCATCCTGCTCCCAGGTCAACATTTCAATCCTGGGCCTTCTGCAGTTTCCAGTGAACCTCAACACAAGCACCTCATCCTCTGATTAGGCACTCTACAGCTTTCGGAACTCAACATTGAGTTCAACAATTTCAGAACATGAATGTTTATTTTATTTTGTTTTACTTTATTTTTAACTGTGCGGCTGTTTTAAACGCGTCTTGCTTTTGGACAGAGTTCTTCATTATTCTGCCATTTGCACTTTTTATGGACTTATGCTTTTGTATTTTAACACAACGGTTAGCACTCCCTTGGCCTTTGTTCCATGCCATCTTTGTAATTTAATTTCTCCTGCCATCACATAGTTTCTCTTTTGTTCTTCTTCCCATTCCCTTTTTCACTTGTTCAATAACTACTATATTTCTAACTTTTGCCTGTTATAATGGAATGCCACAGACCTGAAACGTTAACTCTGTTCCTCTCTCCACAGATGCTGAGTTTTTCAAGCACTTTCTGTTTTATTTCAGCATAAACCCCTTCCTCTTGTACTCCATGCCCCCATTTATAAAGCCAAGAATACCGTATGCTTTATTGACTGCTCTCTGAACCTGTTCTACCACCTACAGTGATTATGTACATATATCCCCAGGTCCCTCTGTTCCTGCACCCACTTTAGAGTTATACCCTTTACATTATACTGTTTTTCCATGTTCTTGCTACCAAAATAAATCACTTCACATTCCTTCGTATTGAACTTCATCTGCCACCTGTCCACCCATTCCACCGACTTCTCTATGACTTTTTGAAATTCTCCACTATCCACCTCAAAGTTCACAATGCTTCCAAGTTTTGTATCATCCGCAAACTGTGAAATTGTGCCCTGTACACCAAGATCTAAATCATTAATATATAGCAGGGACATCAAACGGTCCCAAAGCTGATCCCTGGGAAACTCCACTACAACACTTCCCCTAACCCAAAGAAGATCCAGTAACCACGACACTCTGTTTCCTGTCAACCAGCTAATTTTGAATACATGTTGCCACCTTCTCTTTTATTGCATGAGCTGTAACTTTGCTCAAAAGTCTGCTTTTTTGGCATTGTATCAAATGCCTTTTGGAACTCCATGTACACCACATCAACAGCATTTCCCTCATCAACCCTCTCAGTTCCCCCTTCAAATAACTGTAGCAACTTATTTAAACAGGGTTTTTTGTAAATATATATCATGTTGGCTTTCTTTAATTAACCTTCATTTGTTTATGTGACCATTAATTTTGCCCAAAATCATTCTTTCTAGAAGTTTCCCCAACACCCGAGTTAAACTGACTGGCCTCTAGCTGCAGGCGTATCTTTAAATACTTTTCTGATCCAGGGTGTAATATTTTCAATTCTCCAGTCCTCTACTACCAACCCTGAGTGCAAGGAGGACTGAAAATTTATGATCAATGCCTTCACAATTTCCACTCTCATTTCTGTCAGTATCCTTGGATGCATCTCATCCGGCCTGCTGCGTTATCAACTTTATGTATTGACAACCTTTCTAATACCTCTTCCTTCTCAATTGCAGATCATTCTAGTGTCTTAATTACCCCCACTTTCACTGTGATTTGGGTAGCATTTCTTTTCCTTTGAAAAGGCAGTACAACGTATTCATTTAATACCTCAGCTTTTCCCCATGCCGCCATATGTACATCCCCATTTTGGTCCCGAATCAACTTTAATCACCTTTTACCACCCTTTTGCTATTTATATTCCTATCGAAGAATTTAGGATTCCCTTTTATGTTAGCTGCCAGACTCTTTTCATACTCTCTCTTCGCTTCTCTGAAATGCTTTTTCACTTCTACTCTGCACTTGATATAATCAGCCATGTTCTCCATTGTACTATATACCTGAAGTCCGTCATAAGCTCACTTCTTTATTCTTCATCTTCATTCTTATCTCCTTTGTCATTTTGGGGGTTTTGGATTTGTTTGCCGGATCTTTCCCCTTCGAGGGAATATAGCTTTACCGTGCCTGAAGTGTCTCATCTTTGATAGGTTGAATTAATGACCTCATAGTTAGGGCGCCCCTAGATAACAGCGATCATAGTATGATTGAATTTTACACTCAGTTTAAGGGTGAGAAGAGTGGGTCCAAGACCAGTATTTTAAATTTAAAATGGACAATTATAAGGGCATGAAAAGAGAGCTAGATAAAGTGAACTGGCAAATCAGGTTAAAGGATAGGCCAATAGAGATGCAGTGGCAGACATTTAAGGGGATATTTCATAATACACACAGAATAGATATATTTCAACGAGAAGGAAAAATTCCAAAGGTGGGACCCACCATCCGTGGTTAACTAAAACAGTTAAAGTTAGCATCAAACTGAAAGAAAAAAGCCTATAATTGCGCAACGATGGGAGGCAGGTTAGAAGATTGGTCAGAATATAATAAACATCAAAGAATGCCGAAAAGATTGATAAGGAGTGTAAAATTACAATACGAGAGCAAACTAGCTAGAAGTAAAAAAGCCAGATAGTAAGAGTTTCTGTCGATATTTAAAGAAAAGAGGTAACAAAGTAAGCGTTGGTTTGGTAAAATGTGAGTCTGGAGAATGAATAATGGATAATAAGGAGATGGCAGATGAACTGAACTATTATTAAAAGCAGGGAATTTAGAAAAATATCAAGGTAATCAGGCAAAATCAACATGGTTTAGTGTAAGGAAAATCATGTTTAACCAATTTAATGCAGTTCTTTGACAGAGTTACATGTGTTATGGATAAAGGGGAACCGGTCAATATATTGTATTTGGATTCACAGAAGGCATTTGATAAGTTGCCACATCAAAGGCTATTGCAGAAAATAAAAGTTCATGGTGTTGGGGTATCATATTGGCATGGACAGAAGATTGCTTAGCTGACAGAAAACAGAGAGTAGGCATAAATGGGTCATACTCTGGTTGGAAAGATTTAACGAGTGGTGTGTCACAGGGATCAGTGCTGGGGCCTCAACGTTTTACAATTTATATAAATGACTTAGATGAAGGGCCCGAAGGTATGGTTGCTAAATTTGCTGATGACACAAAGATAGGTAGGAAAGTAACTTGTGAAGCAGACATAAGGAGTTTACAAAGGGATATAGATTGGTTAAGTGAGTGGGCAACCACTTATACATGGAGTATAAAGTGGGACAATGGGAAATTGTCCACTTTGGCAGGAAGAGTAAAAAATAAGCATACATTTTTTCTTTTATATCATGTCTTTCACAAAGGTTTCAAGCTGCTTCACAAAAGGAACTATGGACAATAAACAGGGCGGCACGGTGGCGCAGTGGTTAGCACCGCAGCCTCACAGCTCCAGCGACCCGGGTTCAATTCTGGTTACTGCCTGTGTGGAGTTTGCAAGTTCTCCCTGTGACCACGTGGGTTTCCCCTGGGTGCTCCAGTCTCCTCCCACAGCCAAATACTTGCAGATTGATCGGTAAATTGGCCATGAGAAATTGCCCCTGGAGCAGATGAATTGGGAAAGTGGATAAACTGAAGCAATGGATGAGGAGACTGAGGATTCAATACAGTGAGAGGAGATGCTGAGATTCACAGGGTAAGACTACAGCAGAGTGTTAGAATTAGAATTAGAATTAGAATTAGAATATTACAGCGCAGTACAGGCCCTTCGGCCCTCGATGTTGCGCCGATCATCTGACCTACACTATTCCATTTACATCCATATGTCTATCCAATGACCACTTAAATGCCCTTAAAGTTGGCGAGTCTACTACTGTTGCAGGCAGGGCGTTCCACGCCCCTACTACTCTCTGAGTAAAGAAACTACCTCTGACATCTGTCCTATATCTTTCACCCCTCAACTTAAAGCTATGTCCCCTCGTGTTTGCCATCCTCATCCGAGGAAAAAGACTCTCACTATCCACCCTATCTAACCCTCTGATTATCTTGTATGTCTCTATTAAGTCACCTCTCCTCCTCCTTCTCTCTAACGAAAACAACCCCAAGTCCCTCAGCCTTTCCTCGTAAGACCTTCCTTCCATACCAGGCAACATCCTAGTAAATCTCCTCTGCACCCTTTCCAAAGCTTCGACATCCTTCCTATAATGCGGTGACCAGAACTGCACGCAATACTCCAGGTGCGGCCTCACCAGAGTTTTGTACAGCTGCATCATGACCCCGTGGCTCTGAAACTCGATCCCCCTACTAATAAAGGCTAACAAACCATATGCCTTCTTAACAGCCCTATTAACCTGGGTAGCAACTTTCAGGGATTTATGTACCTGGATACCAAGATCTCTCTGCTCATCTACACTACCAAGAATCTTCCCATTAGCCCAGTACTCTGCATTGCTGTTACTCCTTCCAAAGTGAATCACCTCACACTTCTCCGCATTCTCCGATCCCAGGAAATCTAATCTATAGATCCCAGTAACACAACTTAATTAATACATTCAAACAAAAATATCTGTGGTTATTGGTACTGGAGAACTGTTCATTTGGTAAACAATATAGTCAATGTATTTAGTGTTTACAGGCAATTAAATATAAATTTAAATACATTACGATGACAGCCTCACTTGTTATTGAATTCAGCAGTCACAGAGATTTTAAAGTGCAGTATTTAAATAATGCATTACCATCAGTGAAGAACTGATTTTATTATGTTTATTTAGTCAGTAATTAAGCAATAATAAAAGCAAAATACTGCGGATACTGGAAATCTGAAATAAAAACAAGAAATGCTGGAATCACTCAGCAGGTCTGGCAGCATCTGTGGAAAGAGAAGCAGAGTTAACGTTTCGGGTCAGTGACCCTTCTTCATTAGTAACTAAGCAATGCTTCGTTATGCTCCATCCATCAATATTGGTGACCACGCTCTGGAAGTGGTTCAAGAGTTCACCTACCTAGGCTCAACTATCACCAGTAACCTGTCTCTCGATGCAGAAATCAACAAGCGCATGGGAAATACCGAATGTTTCAAGCCTGTATCCTCAGTACCTTGCTCAACAGCAGCGAGGCCTGGACAACGTATGTCAGCCAAGAGCAACGTCTCAATTCATTCCATCTTCGTTGCCTCCGGAGAATCTTTGGCATCAGGTGGCAGGACTGTATCTCCAACTCAGAAGTCCTTGAGGCGGCCAACATCCCCAGCATATACATCCTACTGAGCCAGCGGCGCTTGACATGGCTTAGCCATGTGAGCCACATAGAAGATGGCAGAATCCCCAAGGAGGCATTCTACAGCGAGCTCGTCACTGGTATCAGACCCGCCGGCCGTCCGTCTCTCCGTTTTAAAGATGTCTGCAAAAGCAACATGAAGTCCTGTGACATTGATCACAAGTCGTGGGAGTCAGTTGCCAGTGATCTCCAGAGCTGGCGGGCAACCATAAAGGCGGGGCTAAAGAGCGGCGAGTCGAAGAGACTTAGCAGTTGGCAGGAAAAAAGACAGAAGTGCATTGGGAGAGCCAACTGTGTAACAGCCCCAACAACAGCGGAAGAGGAGTGGACTGGTAAAGCAGCAAAACCTGGTGAATTAGAGAGGGGCAGTGGGAGAGGAGTTTATATTCATTCATGGGATGTGGGCGTCGCAGGCCAGGCCAGCATTTATTGCCCATCCCTAATTGCCCTTCAGAAGATGGTGGTGAGCTTCCTTCTTGAACCACTGCAGTCCATTTGGGGTAGGTATACCCACAGTGCTGTTAGGAAGGGTGTTCCAGGATTTTGACCCAGTGGCAGTGAAGGAACGGCGATATAGTTCCAAGTCAGGATGGTGCATGACTTGGAGGGGAACTTGCAGGTGGTGGTGTTCCCATGTATTTGCTGCCCTTTTCCTTCTAGTTGGTAGAGGTCGTGGGTTTGGAAGGTGCTGTCTAAGGAGCCTTGGTGCATTGCTGCAGTGCATCTTGTAGATGGTACACACTGCTGTCACTGTGTGTCGGTGATGGAGGGAGTGAATGTTTGTAGATGGGGTGGCAATCAAGCGGGCTGCTTTGTCTTGGATGGTGTCGAGCTTCTTGAGTGTTGTTGGAGCTGCACCCATCCAGGAAAGTGGAGAGTATTCCATCATACTCCTGACTTGTGCCTTGTAGATTGTGGACAGGCTTTGGGGAGACAGGAGGTGAGTTACTCACCTCAGGATTCCTAGCCTCTGACCTGCTCTTGTAGCCACAGTATTATTATGGCTACTCCAGTTCAGTTTGTGGTCAATGGTAACCCCTAGCATGTTGATAGTGGGGAATTCAGCGATGGTAATGCTGTTGAATTTCAAGGGGACATGGTTAGATTCTCTCTTTTTGGAGATAATCATTGCCTGGCACTTGTGTGGTGCGAATGTTACTTGCCACTTATCAGCCCAAGCCTGGATATTGTCCCGGTCTTGCTGCAATTCAACACGGACTGCTTCAGTATCTGAGGAGTCACGAATGGTGCTGATTTAAAAAGAACCAAAAGCTGGTCAATAAGAGAGGAGCAGCGGGAGAAGAGTAGATTAAAAAAAAGCACCAAAACATCACAGAATAACAGAATTGTTACAGCGCAGAAGGTGGCCATTCGGCCCATCATGTTTGCACTGGCTCTCTGAAAGAGACATTCCCTCAGGTCCATTCCCCTTCCTTCTTCCCATAACCCTGCACATTCTTCCTTTTCACATAACTATCTAATTCCCTTTTGAATGCTTCAATTGAAGCTGCCTCCACCAGGTTCCCAGGCAGCACATTCCAGACCTTAACCACTTGCTGCGTGAAAAAGTTTTTCCTCATGTCACTTTTGCTTCTGTTGCCAAATACTTTAAATCTGTGCCCTCTAATTCTTGATCCTTTCACGTGTGGGACAGTTTCTCTCTATCGACTCTGTCCAGACACCTCATGATTTTGAATACCTCTATCAAATCACTTCTTAGCCTTCTGTTCCTCAAATAAAATTGTCCTAACTTAGAATTAGAATTAGAACATTACAGCGCTGTACAGGCCCTTCGGCCCTCGATGTTGCGCCGACCTGTGAAACCATCTGACCTACACTATTCCATTTTCATCCATATGTCTATCCAACGACCACTTAAATGCCCTTAAAGTTGGCGAGTCTACTACTGCTGCAGGCAGGGCGTTCCACGCCCCTACTACTCTCTGCGTAAAGAAACTACCTCTGACATCTGTCCTATATCTATCACCCCTCAACTTAAAGCTATGTCCCCTCGTGTTTGCCATCACCATCCGAGGAAAAAGACGCTCACTATCCACCCTATCTAACCCTCTGATTATCTTATATGTCTCTATTAAGTCACCTCTCCTCCTCCTTCTCTCCAAAGAAAACAACCTCAAGTCCCTCAGCCTTTCCTCGTAAGACCTTCCTTCCATACCAGGCAACATCCTAGTAAATCTCCTCTGCACCCTTTCCATAGCTTCCACATCCTTCCTATAATGCGGTGACCAGAACTGCACGCAATACTCCAGGTGCAGTCTCACCAGAGTTTTGTACAGCTGCAGCATGACCTCGTGGCTCCGAAACTCGATCCCCCGACTAATAAAAGCTAACACACCATATGCCTTCTTAACAGCCCTATTAACCTGGGTGGCAACAGTCAGAGATTTATGCACCTGGACACCAAGATCTCTCTGTTCATCTACACTACCAAGAATCTTCCCATTAGCCCAGTACTCTGCATTCCTGTTACTCCTTCCAAAGTGAATCACCTCGCACTCTTCCGCATTAAACTCCATTTGCCATCTCTCAGCCCAGCTCTTTAGCCTATCTCTGTCTGTCTGAACCCTACAACATCCTTTGGCACTATCCACAACTCCACCGACCTTAGTGTCATCCGCAAATTTACTAACCCACCCTTCTACACCCTCTTCCAGGTCATTTATAAAAATGACAAACAGCAGTGGCCCCAAAACAGAACCTTGCGTACACCACTGGTAACTAAACTCCAGGATGAACATTTGCCATCAACCACCACCCTCTGTCTTCTTTCAGCTAGCCAATTTCTGATCCAAAGCTCTAAATCGCCTTCAACCCCATACTTCCGTATTTTCGGCAATCGCCTACCGTGGGGAACCTTATCAAACGCCTTACTGAAATCCATATACACCACATCCACGGCTTTACCCTCATCCACCTGTTTGGTCACCTTCTCGAAAAACTCAATAAGGTTTCTGAGGCACGACCTACCCTTCACAAAACCGTGCTGACTATCGCTAATGAACTTATTCTTTTCAAGATGATTATAAATCCTGTCTCTTATAACCTTTTCCAACATTTTACCCACAACCGAAATAAGGCTCACAGGTCTATAATTACCAGGGCTGTCTCTACTCCCCTTCTTGAACAAGGAGACAACATTTGCTATCCTCCAGTCTTCCGGCACTATTCCTGTCGACAATAACGACATAAAGATCAAGGACAAAGGCTCTGCAATCTCCTCCCTAGCTTCCCAGAGAATCCTAGGATAAATCCCATCTGGCCCAGGGGACTTATCTATTTTCACACTTTCCAAAATTGATAACACCTCCTCCTTGTGAACCTCAATCCCATCTAGCCTAGTAGTCTGAATCTCAGTATTCTCCTCGACAACATTTTCTTTCTTTACTGTAAATACTGACGCAAAATATTCATTTAACACTTCCCCTATCTCCTCTGATTCCACACACAACTTCCCACTACTATCCTTGATTGGATCTAATCTAACTCTCGTCATTCTTCTCCGATCTATATTCGTAACTGAAATTCTTCACCTCTGGAACCATTCTCACGAATCTCTTTGGTACTCTCTCCAATACCCTCATGTCTTTCCGAAAGTGTGGCACACTGAAATAGACCCAATACTCCACCTGAGGACGAACTAGTGTCTTGTACAAGTTCAACATAACTTCCATGCTCTTGTACTCTATGCCCCTATTAATAAATTCCAGGATACTGTATGCTTTATTAACTGCTCTCTCAGCCGATCCTGCCACCTTCACTGACTTATGCACAATTACACCCAGGTCCCTCTGCTCCTGCACCCCTTTAGAATTGTGCCCTTTATTTTATATTGTCTCTCTATGTTCTCCCTACCAAAATGAATTACGTTACATTTCTTGGCATTGAACTTCATGTGCCACCTGTCTGCCCATTCCACCAACTTGTCTATGTCCTTTTGAAATTCTACAATCTCTTCCTCACAATTCACAATGACTCCAAGTTTCGTATCATCTGCAAACGTTGCATTTGTGCCCTGTACACCAAGGTGTAGTTTATTAATATGTATCAGGAAAAGCAAGAGTCCCATCACGGATCTTTGTTTCCTTCCTATCAAGACAATTCCGTATCCATGTTGCGAACATCCCTTTTATTTCATGAACTACAAGTTTTCTCACAAGTTTGTTGTGTAGTACTGTATCAAGCGCCTTTTGAATGTCCATGTACACCACATCAACAGCATTGCCTTCATCAACCCTCTCTGTTGCCTCCTCACAAAATTCCAGCAAGTTGGTTCAGCATGATTTTCCATAGGAACTCCATGCTGGATTTCCATAATTAACCCACATTTATCCACGTGACTATTGATTTTGTCCCGAATTATTTTTTCTCGATGTTTTCCGACCACTGAAGTTAAAATGACTGTCCTATAGTTGCTGGGTTTTTCTCTAGTCCCTTTTGTGAACAAGGGTGTAACCTTTACAACTCTCCAGTCCTCTGGGGACAGCCCTGATTCTAAGGAAGATTGCCTGAGTTGCATCTTCTTCCTTGGGAAAGACAGATGCAAAGCATTCATTTAATACCTCAGCTATGCCCTCTGCCTCTATGTGTAAATCCCCTTTCTAGCCTCTAATCGGCCCCACCCCTCCTCTTACCACCCTTTTACTACTTACATGCCGAAAGAAAACTTCGGAATTTCATAGAATCGTAGAATGTTTAAGACAGAGAAAGAGACCACTTGACCCATCGTGTCTGTGCCGGCTGAAAAACTATGCACCTATTCGAATCCCACCTTCCAGCATTTGCTCCGTAGCCCTGCAGATTGCGGAACTCGAGGTGCATATGCAGACTCACTTTGAAAGAATTGAAGGTCTCTACTTCAACTACCCTTTCAGGCAGTGAGTTCCAGACTATCACCACCCTCTGGGTGAAAATGTTTTTCCTCATATCCCCTCTAATTCTTCGATAAATCAGTTTAAATATATGCCCCCTCGTCACTGACCTCTCTGCTAAGGTGAAAAGACCCTTCACCTCCATTCTATCCAGGCCCCTCATATTTTTGTCCAGTTCAATCAGATCTCCACTCAGCCGTCTCTGTTCCACGGAGAACAATCCCAGCCTATCCAATCTTTCATCTCAACTGCATTTGTCCACTCCTGGCAACATGCTCGTAAATCTCCTCTGTACCTTCTCTTGTGCAATTACATCCTTTCTGCAATGAGTGACCATAACTGCACACAGTACTCAATTTGTGGCCTGACCAATGAGTTAAACAGCGCCAGCATAACCTCCCAGCTCTTGTCTTCTATACCTCGGTTAATAAAGGAAAGGATTCCATATGCCTCCTTAACCACCTTATCGACCTGTTCTGTTGTCTTCAGGGATTTGTGGGCATTCAGTCCAAGATCCCTCACTTGCTCTACACTTCTCAGTATTTTCCCATTAATCAAATACTCATTTGCCTTTTTTGACACCCCTAAATGCATCACCTCACACTTCTGCAGACTGAATTCCATTTACCACTTTTCTGCCCATTGGAACAGACCATCAATATCTTCCTGCAGCCAACAGCTATCCTCCTCGCTCTCTACCACACGGCCAATCTTTCTGTCGTCCGCAAATTTCTTGATCATGCCCCCTACATTTATGACCAACTCGTTAATATACACCACAAAAAGCAAGCGACCCAGTACTGAGCCCTGTGGAACGCCACTGGAAGCAACTCTCCAGTCACTGAAATAGCCGTCAACAATTACCCTTTGTTTCCTGTCACTGAGCCAATTTGCTGCATTTCTATGGATTCACGGGATTTTATTTTTTAACCAGTCTGCCATATAGTATCTTGTCAAAAGCCTTGCTAAAATTCATATAGACCACATCAACTGAACTACCCTCATCTGTCTTCCCTGTTAATCCTTCAAAAAATTCGATCACGTTGGTTAGACGAGATTATCCCTGAACAAATCCATGCTGACTCTCCTTGATTAACCCATGTCTTTCTAACTGACAGTTTATCCTGTCTCTCAGAGGAGATTCAAATAATTTTTCCACTCTTGAGGTTAGACTGACCGGCCTGTAATTATTTGGCTTTGGTGCTTTGGATACCTGGAGAGGAGCAGTGAGAGAGGAGTGGATTTAAAAAGCACCAAAGACTGGAGACCTGGAGAGAGGGAGAGTGGAATTGCAGATTTAAAAAGCACCAAATCCTCATGAACGGATGAAGCTAGCTGTTTGACACTGCTGCTATGCAGCAACAACACGCGTAGTGTTCTCAACCAACAGGATGATTCCGTCAAGCCAAAAACAACGCCCTGCCTATCACACAATTGAATAATGTGAAATATGGATGTCAATGCCAGTATGATGCGAGGTAAACAGGCCTTACATCCCAAAGACTGGTGGATCATATCAAAGAACACATCTCTTCCGATGTTCGCAAAGGGCAAAGTACAGGCTGTACCCAACCCACTGCAATTCTGCAATTGGACAACATTTGCTAAATAATCCTCAGTGTGCCAAGAATTACGCTGACAATCAATTTAAGATTGTCAGTGGAGTTCGCAGTGTGGTGCTTTTGTGTGGACTGGAAGCTACATATATTAACACACAGGACCCTGTTCAAAACACATTACAATTGTTTCAGTGAAACAAATAAGTGGCAGCCATTCGCTGGTTCATTCCTTAGGGCAATGCCTCCAACAATCAGAGACAACCTGCCTGATTTCAATTTCAAAAAAGGTTGGGAGTTAACTATCAGTCAGAACAAGCTAATTCATTCTCCATGGCAACGCCTCTACCAGTTAGAGTGCACTTTCTCACAAATCAGCATTCTCTTTTCATACGGTATAAATTAGTAGCTTTCCCTTGCATCTGTATTCATGTGATTTGTCCAAATGAGTGCAAGATAAAGGCTTCAACAAAATGCTTCTATTTACAGGAAAACTCAAATGATAGAGTCGTTATAATGGGGAACTTGAATTATCTGAATATAGACTGGGATGCTTGTCCTGCAAATGTTTCAGAGGAACTGTTCATAGACAGTGTTTAGGAAAAAGAATTCTGCAGCATTATGTTTCTGAAAGGAAGCTCTGCTCGACCTGGTTCATGGGAATGAGGTGGGACAAGTTGATCAAGTGACAGTCGGAGCATATTTAGAGGACAGTGATCATCGTATCATAAGGTTTAGGTTGGCTCTGGGAAACGACAAAGAGCAATCCAGAGTCTTCTTCTTTGGCCTCCTTGTCTCTAGAGACAATGGGTAAGCGCCTGGAGGTGGTCAGTGGTTTGTGAAGCAGCGACTGGAGTGGCTATAAAGGCCAATTCTAGAGTGACAGACTCTTCCACAGGTGCCGCAGATAAAATTCGTTGTTGGGACTGTTACACAGTTGGTTCTCCCCTGGCGGTTCTGTCTTTTGTCCTGCCAACAGCTAAGTCTCTTCGACTCAGCAATCTTTAGCCCCGCCTTTATGGCTGCCCGCCAGCTCTGGCGATCACTGGCAACTGACTCCCAAGAATTGTGATCAATGTCAGAGGACTTCATGTCGCATTTGCAGATGTCTTTAAAGCGGAGACATGGACGGCCACTGGGTCAGATACCAGTGACGAGCTCGCTGTACAATGTGTCCTTGGGGATCTTGCCATCTTCCATGCGGCTTACATGGCCAACACATCTCAAGTGCCACTGGCTCAGTAGGGTGTATATACTGGGGATGTTAGCCACCTCGAGGACTTCTGCGTTGGAGATATGGTCCTGCCACCTGATGCCAAGGATACTCCGGAGGCAGCGAAGATGGAATGAATTGAGACGTCGCTCTTGGCTGGCATACGTTGTCCAGGCCTCGCTGCCGTAGAGCAAGGTACTGAGGACACAGAAACAAGAAATGCTGGATTCACTCAGCAGGTCTGGCAGCATCTGTGGAAAGAGAAGCAGAGTTAACGTTTCGGGTCAGTGACCCTTCTTCACTGACCCGAAACGTTAACTCTGCTTCTCTTTCCACAGATGCTGCCAGACCTGCTGAGTGAATCCAGCATTTCTTGTTTTTGTTTCAGATTTCCAGCATCCGCAGTATTTTGCTTTTATATTACTGAGGACACAGGCCTGATACACTCGGACTTTTGTGTTCCGTGTCAGTGCGCCATTTTCCCACACTCTCTTGGCCAGTCTGGACATAGCAGTGGAAGCCTTACCCATGCGCTTGTTGATTTCTGCATCTAGAGACAGGTTACTGGTGATAGTTGAGCCTAGGTAGGTGAACTCTTGAACCACTTCCAGAGCATGGTCGCCAATATTGATGGATGGAGCATTTCTGACATCCTGCCCCATGATGTTCGTTTTCTTGAGGCTGATGGTTAGGCCAAATTCATTGCAGGCAGACGCAAACCTGTCGATGAGACTCTGCAGGCATTCTTCAGTGTGAGATGTTAAAGCAGCATCGTCAGCAAAGAGGAGTTCTCTGATGAGGACTTTCCGTACTTTGGACTTCGCTCTTAGACGGGCAAGGTTGAACAACCTGCCCCCTGATCTTGTGTGGAGGAAAATTCCTTCTTCAGAGGATTTGAACGCATGTGAAAGCAGCAGGGAGAAGAAAATCCCAAAAAGTGTGGGTGCGAGAACACAGCCCTGTTTCACACCACTCAGGATAGGAAAGGGCTCTGATGAGGAGCCACCATGTTGAATTGTGCCTTTCATATTGTCATGGAATGAGGTGATGATACTTAGTAGCTTTGGTGGACATCCGATCTTTTCTAGTAGTCTGAAGAGACCACGTCTGCTGACGAGGTCAAAGGCTTTGGTGAGATCAATGAAAGCAATGTAGAGGGGCATCTGCTGTTCACGGCATTTCTCCTGTATCTGACGAAGGGAGAACAGCATGTCAATAGTCGATCTCTCTGCACGAAAGCCACACTGTGCCTCAGGGTAGACGCGCTCGGCCAGCTTCTGGAGCCTGTTCAGAGCGACTCGAGCAAAGACTTTCCCCACTATGCTGAGCAGGGAGATTCCACGGTAGTTGTTGCAGTCACCGCGGTCACCTTTGTTTTTATAGAGGGTGATGATGTTGGCATCGCGCATGTCCTGGGGTACTGCTCCCTCGTCCCAGCACAGGCATAGCAGTTCATGTAGTGCTGAGAGTATAGCAGGCTTGGCACTCTTGATTATTTCAGGGGTAATGCTGTCCTTCCCAGGGGCTTTTCCGCTGGCTAGGGAATCAATGGCATCACTGAGTTCCGATTTGGTTGGCTGTATGTCCAGCTCATCCATGACTGGTAGAGGCTGGGCTGCATTGAGGGCAGTCTCAGTGACAGCATTCTCCCTGGAGTACAGTTCTAGGTAGTGCTCAACCCAGCGGTCCATCTGTTTGCGTTGGTCAGTGATTATGTCCCCCGATTTAGATTTGAGGGGGGTGATCTTCTTGATGGTTGGCCCAAGAGCTCTCTTCATGCCATCATACATTCCTCTGATGTTTCCGGTGTCTGAGGCCAGCTGAATATGACTGCATAGGTGTTGCCAGTAGTCGTTTGCGCAACGCCTAGCTGTTCTTTGTGCAGTACTTCTGGCTGCTTTAAGTGCTGCGGATGTTAAATCGCTGGGGGCTTTCTTGTAGTTCAAAAGTGCAATGCGCTTAGCGGCTATGACAGGTTCCAGCTCTTCATTATGAGATTGAAACCAGTCTGCATTTCTCTTCACACTTTTGCCGTAGGTGGTCAAAGCTGACTCATAGATGGCGTCTCTGATGTGGGCCCACTTGGTCTCAGCATCCCCTGTGGGAGTGTTTTGAAGGGCTGTTACAAGTGAACTTAGAAATTTTTGTAACAGCTGTGGGTGAGGAATTCTGCTCGTGTTGATGCGCGGGTGGCCCTTCTGCTTGGAATGATGCAACTGCTTTGGTCTGAGTCTAACCTTGCTGCACACCAGGGAGTGGTCGGTGTCGCAGTCTGCACTGTGGAAGCTGCGTGTGATTTGAACACTGTTTAAGGCGGCTCGCCTTGTGACAATGAGGTCTAGCTGGTGCCAACGACGTGATCTTGGGTGCCTCCATGAAACCTGGTGACAGGGTTTAGTGTGAAAGAACGAGTTGGTGATGCAGAGGTTATGATAGGTACACAACTCAAGCAGTCTCTGCCCGTTCTCATTCATCCTTCCAACGCCATAGCGCCCAAGGCAGGAGGGCCATGAGTCATGGTCGGCCCCAACCCTGGCATTAAAGTCCCCCAGCAGGAATAGGTGTTCGGTGTTGGGGATGCTGCTAATGATGTTATGGAGTTGTTCATAGAACTGGTCTTTAGCTTCAGGTGCGGAACAGAGTGTTGGAGCATAGATGCTGAGTAGGTGTACTGGACTAGAGGTGGTGAGCAGTCGGATGGACAGTATGCGTTCCGAGCCATTTGAGGGAGGCTCTATCATGCTGAGCAAGGAGTTTCTGATGGCGAAGCCCACTCCATGCTGTCTTGGTTCTTCAGGATCCCTGCCCTGCCAGAAGAAGGTGTAGTCTTGCTCTGCTAGAGAGCCACTCGCGGGGAGGCGAGTCTCCTGAAGTGCTGCAATGTCCACATTGAGTCTACTGAGCTCGTTGTTAATGATGGCGGTCTTCCGAGAATCGTTGATTTGTGTAAGGTCTTCCGACAGGCCAGGACACATAGTTCTGACGTTCCAGCTTGCAAAGCGAAGGGCTGGTACCTTCTTTCCTTTTTTCATGTTGTTTGGTGCGGTGTATCAGTCCACCTTTCGGGCAATGACCCTGAGCTCCAAGCACCCATTGAAGCAGGCAGACTGTGGCGGGACAGAACCTTATTGACCGGGGGCTGCCCGGTTTGAAGCGGGCGGTAGCTGTCCAGTGAGGTGCAATGACCTCTCCCACCGACAAAGGCAACCCGTGGCGCCCAGTTTCTACGCCAATTTATCTGGACTTATAACCCGTAACTGCTGCCTTCCGTGTTGTTTTAGTCGCTGTGAGGCAACTATGGAGTGACCTCTCCATGGCGCATGACTGGGCAAATTTATGGAGGTTGAGAGTTGCCCAGTCGTCAAAACCCCCCTCTCGGCCTTTCTGATGGGGTCCAAAGGAGTGCAGGACACGACGTTTGGCACCAGTATGGCTGCAGGAACTGCCGGAAACATGCCAAAGGTGACACATGACCGCCTACGGGGTTCCGCTCCGGATTTTCTGTTAGGGTTTACTCCCTTAGCCTTAGTCTCTCCCGAGACGCCCACAAGGCAGTGGGGTTGTTGGGGCCCCTACACAGGTGTAGGATGGTGCCGGTGGGAGGAGGGGATGTAAGGGGGAGGGGTAGAGGGAGGGGGTGGGGGGGGTGCAGGGGAAGGGGGTGCGGGGTGAAGATGGTGCGAGGGGGGGGCGGGCTGGGACGGGGTTGTGAGGGGGTGAGCTGAGAGGGTGGAGCAGGGAAGGGGACGGGGGTGGGGGGGGGTGGAAGGGGGGTAAAGGGGGGGGGAGGGGGGTGGAATCTGGTGCAGGTAATAAGCCATTTCCTCAGTGCCCACCATCGACGTCCGGAAAGCTCATCCACGTCCTTTGGGAGGTGAAGCATCTTTTGGCAGACTTCGAGGTGATTACATTCGCTATCGGGTTTTTTTTTTGCAGTGGTTTAAATAAAGGCATGCAGCATTGCCGACAGTGCGTTGCAGATGCTCTCCGAGCCATCTCCCGCGGGCGCTTTGAAGTTGCGGCCGGGGGGGCCGTTCGTGGATGTTTTGGGTGTTCGGGGCACCTTTTCACAGGACTTCTCTCGGGTCCCGCAGCTCCTTCTTCACCTCAATGGACTTACCGCATGCCGTGGCTGCAGACACTCTGGACTGTGAAGACAGCAGGATCGGAGATTAAAGTATCGGCAGCTGTTCTCGTCAGTTTCATCCGGATCAATTTCATTGAGAAAACAAAGAGCAGGTGTGGCTGGGGGAGGGCAGTGGGCCCAGGTAACATACACTAAACTAACTGTTAACTTTTAGATAGGGCTAAGATGAACTGATTTAAAGAGCCAGGGGAATTTAAACAGTTTAAGAGGGCAGATTGGGGGAGAAAACGTTAGGGATGGGAGCAGATGGCCATGGATAGATTTGAACAGCAAGGGAGCTTCCAGCCCAGGAGCCATCTTGTCCATCCCAGGCTGAGGGCAAAGATAGACATGTGGCAGTATGATATCATAGTTATTACAGAAACATGGCTTAAGGAGGGACAGGAATGGCAGCTCAACGTTCCTGGTTACAGGGTTTTCAGATGCAATAGGGAGACGGTTAAGAAATGAGGGGAATGGCAATTTTGGTCAAGGAATCTATTGCAGCTGTGAGGAGGGATGATATGTTTGAAGGTTCATCAACTGAGGCGATATGGATTGAGCTAACGAACCAAAAAGGGGCAATCTCACTGCTGGGAATGTGATCCCGTCAGCCAAACAGTCCGAGGGAGTTAGAAGCAGATATGTAGGCAAGTCTCTGAGAAGTGCAAGAACAATAGGGCAGTAATAGTAGGGTATTTTAATAACCCCAATCTTTACAGGGATAATTTTAGTATGAAAATAATTAAGGGAACAGAAATCTTGAGGTGCATTCAGGAGAACGTTTTTGGCCAGGATGTAGCAAGTCCAACAACAGAGGGTGCAGTTTTAGACATTGTTTTTGGAAATGAAGATGGGCAGGTGGAAGGAGTGGCAGGGAAGAGCATTTTGGTGGGAGTGATCATAATTCAGTTAGTTTTAACTTAATTATGGAACAGGACAAGAGATATATCAGGAGTTAGAGTTCTCAATGGGGAAAGGCGAATATTACTAAACTGAGGAGCGAAAGTGGACTGGAAACAGCTGTTTGAAGGTAGTTCAGTCTCAGAGCAGTGGGAGGCATTCAAAGGGGAGATTACAGAAGTTCAGGATAAACATGTTCCCACAAAGAAAAAGGGTGAGGGGGCCAAATCTCGAGTCCAATGGCTGTCAAGGAGCCGACAGGGTAGGATAACGCAGAAAAGGAAAGCTTCTGTCCGACACTGAGAACTTAATACTGCAGAAAGCCGAGAGGAGTATAGAAAGTGGAGGGGTCAAATCAAAAAGGAAGTGAGGAATGGAAAGTGAGGGTATGAAAGAATATTAGCAAGCAAAATCAAGGTGAACCCAAAGATGCTTTCTCAATACATTAAGAGGAAGAGGATAACTAAGTGTAGAGTAGGACCCATAATAGATCAGAAAGGTAACCTTTGTATAAGGGTAGAAGATATTGGTATGGTTCTTATTGAGCACTTTGCGGATGTCTTCAGAAAAGAGGGGGGATTTAGATATTGTCGTTAAGGAGGAAGAGTGTGAATTATTGGATATGATAAACATAGGGAGAGAGGAAGTATTAATGGGATTAGCATCCTTGAATGTTGAAACATCACCAGAGCCGGATGAAGTGTACCCCTGGCTGTTCAAAGAAGCAAGAGAGCAAATAGCAGAGGGTCTGCCTACCATCATTTCCCAATCTCACTAGATACAGTGTTGTGCCGGAGTATTGGAGAATTGCTAACATTGTACCTCTGTTTAAAAAGGGAGCGAAGGATTGTCTGAATAATTACAGGCCAGTCAGTCTAACCTCAGCAGTGGGCAAATTATTGGAATCTATTCTGAGAGACGGGACAAACTGTCATTTAGAAAGGCACAGGTTTATCAAGGATAGTCAGCATGGATTTGTTAAGTGACTCTCTTGTTTGACCAAATTGATCGAATTTTTTGAAGCTGTTACAAGGAATATAGATGAGGGTGGTGCAGTTGATGTGGTCTACATGGATATTAGCAAGGCTTCTGACAAGTTCCCACATGACAGCCTGGTTCAAAAAATAAAATCCCATGGCGTCCAGAGAAATGCAGCAAGGCGGATACAAAATTGTCTCAGTGGCAGGAAACACAGGGTAATTATTGACAAGTATTTTTGCGACTGGAGGACTGTCCCCATTGTCATTCCACAGGGCTCAGTAATGGGTCCCATGCTTTCTGTGGACTATATTAAAGATTTAGACGTAAATTTAGGGGGTATGATCAAGACTTTTGCAGACGACACAAAGATTGGCCATGTGGTGGATAGCGAGAAGGATAACTGTTGGCTGCAGGAAGATATTGACGGTCTGGTCAGACGGGCAGAAAAATGGGAATCGACCTGGATAAGTGTGAGGTGATGCTATTGGGAAGCTCAAACAAGCAAAGGAATACACGATTACTAGGACAATACTGAGAAATGTAGAGGAAGTAAGGGACTTTGGAGTGAATGCCCACAGATCCCTGAAGATAGCAGGACAGGTAAATAAGGCAGTTAAGAATGCATATGGAATCATTTCCCTTTTTAGCCTAGGTAGAGAATGTAAGAGCTGGAACTGTATAAATCATTGGTTAGGCCACAACTTGAATACTTTGTGCAGTTCTAGTAACCACATTACAGAAAGGAGGCAATTGCACTAGAGAGGGTACAGAGGAGATTTACGAGGATGTTGCCAGGACTGGAAAAATGCAGCTATGAGGAAAGATTGGATAGGCTGGGGTTGTTCTTCATGGAACAGAGAAGGCTTGAGGGGAGATCTGATAGAAATGAACAACAGTTTGTGGGGCCTGCATTGAGTGGAGGTGAAGGGTCTATTCACCTTAGCAAAAATGTCATTGACGAGGGGACATAGAGTTAAAGTGATTGGCAGAAATATCAGAAGGGAGTTGAGGAAAAACATGTTCACCCAGAAATACAAAATTGCCTCGGTGACAGTAAGCAAAGGGTAATTGTTGACGGGTATTGAGTGGAGGACTGTTACCAGTCGTGTTCCAGAGGGCTTGGTACTGGGTCCCCTGCGTTTAGTGAGGGTCTGTAACTCACTTCATGAAAGGATGGTTGAGGCAGAAACCCTCGACTCATTCAAAAGGAGTCTGGATGTGCATCTCAAGTGTCATAATCTGCAGGGCTACGGATCAAATGATGGAAGGCGTGATAAGAATAGTTGGATAACTTTTCGGCTGGCACAGACACGATGGACCAAGTTACCTCTTTCTGCGCCTTAAATTTTCTACGATTCTATGATTCTATAACACGAAACACGCTATCCTCGTTAACACTCACAATTCTGTCAACAAACTATCAAGGTTATCACAAATGATTTTCCATGAAGCTATCAGTGCTGCTTGTCATTTATTAAGATATGATTTTACAAGTAAGAAATATTTTTGTGATGGGTTATGGCCTCCAGAATTTTCCAATAATCAACATTAGGCTGATAGTTACAAGGCTTATCCAACCTCCCCTTCTTTAAACAGGGTGTAACATTTACAGCCCTTCATATCTCTGGCATTTTAAAAAATTCATTCATGGGATGTGGACACCCCTGGCCAGGCCAGCATTTATTGCCCATCCCTAATTACCCATGCGAAGGTGGTGATGAGCTGCCTTCTTGAACCACTGCAGTCCATGTGGGGTAGGTACACCCACAGTGCTGTTAGGAAGGAAGTTGCAGTATTTTGACCCAGCGACAGTGAAGGAACGGCAAGATAGTGTCAAATCAGCATGGTGTGTGGCTTGGAGGGGAACTTGCAGGTGGTGATGTTTCCATACATCTGCTGCCCTTGCCCTTCTATATGGTAGAGGTTGTGTGTTTGGAAGGTGCTGTCTAAGGAGCCTTGGTGTGTTGCTGCAGTGCATCTTGTAGATGGTACACACTGCTGCCACTGTGCGTCGGTGGTGGAGGGAGTGAATGTTGTGGATGTGGTGCCAATCAAGCCGGCTGCTTCCCCTAACTATGGAGTCCCCAATGACTAATGCTCTGCTCCTCTTCCCCTTTCCCTTCTGAGCAACAGGGACAGACTCTGTGCCAGATACCTGTACCCCATTGCTTACCCCTGGTAAGTCGTCCCCCGCAACAGTATCCAAAACGGTATACCTGTTGTTGAGGGAAACGGCCACAGGGGATCCCTGCACTGCCTGCTGGTTCCCTCTCCTTCCCCTGACGGTAACCCATCTACCTACTTCTTTTACCTGAGGTGTGACTACCTCCCCATAACTCCTCTCAATAACCCCCTCCGCCTCCCGAATGATCCGAAGTTCATCCAGCTCCAGCTCCAGTTCCCTAACGCGGTTCTCGAGGAGCTGGAGTTGGGTGCACTTCCCACAGATGCAGTCAGCAGGGACACTCTTGGCGACCCTTACCTCCCACATTCTGCAGGAGGAACATACAACTGCCTTAACTTCCATTCCCTCTATTCTAAATTCCCAACAAATCTACTGAAAAACCAAAAAAAACAAAATGTCAGAACTTGTTAGGTTAGCAATCCAATGGACAGAACTTCTTAAATAAAAAGCTTACCTTATCAACACAACAGAGTCCTTTTTTTTTTTGGTTAGCGGAGGAGGGTGGGTGGAAGACACTACACGTGTAGTGTCTCGGATACAGCCACCACCCAAATATATAGTTTTTACTTACCCAGCAGTCCCCTGGTCCTCCGAAAACAAAAGGGAATTAACTTTTAAACTTCCACTGAAATTGACTTCCCAGCTGTTAGCTCGCTCTCGCACCTCCGCTACTGTCAAGCTGCAGTCACCAAAACTGTGCTAAAATATGTGACAGGTGAGTATTTCCCCCAGGACCTGCGTTTAAAGTTGTGACAACTCAGTATTTCCCCCAGGACCTGTCTTTGAAGTTGTGACAGCTCAGTATTTCGCCCAGGCACTTTATCGACCATTGTGACAGTTCAGTGTGTCCCCCAGGCCCTGTGATTACGTTTGGGACAGTTCAGTATTTCCTCCAGGGCATGTGTTTAAAGTTATGACAGCTCAGTATTTCCCCCAGGACCTGTTTTTAAAGTTGTGACATTTCAGTGTTTCCCCCAGGCCCTGTATTTAAATCTGTGACAGCTCAGTATTTCCCCAGGACCTTTCTTTAAAGTTGTGACAGATTAGCTTTTCATCCAGGCCCTGTGTTTACAGTTGTGACAGCTCAGTATTTCACCCAGGGCTGTGTTTACAGTTGTGACAGTTCAGTAATTCCCCCAGGCCCGGTGTTTACAGTTGTGACAGCTCAGTATTTCCCACAGGACCTGTGTTTAAAGTTGTGACAGTTCAGTATTTCCCCCAGGACCTGTCTTTAAAGTTGTGACAGATCAGTATTTCCCCCAGGACCAGTCTTTAAAGTTGTGACAGTTCAGTATTTCCCCCAGGACTGTGTTTAAAGTTGTGACAGTTCAGTATTTCCCCAAGGACATGTCTTTAAAGTTGTGACAGATCAGTATTTCCCCCAGGACCTGTCTTTAAAGTTGTGACAGATCAGTATTTCCCCCAGGACATGTCTTTAAAGTTGTGACAGATCAGTATTTCCCCCAGGACCTGTCTTTAAAGTTGTGACAGATCAGTATTTCCCCCAGGACCTTTCTTTAAAGTTGTGACAGATTAGCGTTTCATCCAGGCCCGGTGTTTAAAGTTGTGACAGTTCAGTGTTTCCGCAAGGACCTGTGTTTAAAGTTGTGACAGTTCAGTATTTCCACCAAGACCTGTGTTTAATGTTGTGACCGCTCAGAATTTCCCACAGGAACTGTGATTAAAGTTGTGACAGCTCAGTATTTCCCCCCGGACCTGTGTTTCAAGTTGTGACAGTTCGGTATAACCCCGAGAACCTGTGTTTAAAGATGTGACAGCTCAGTATTTCCCCCAGGACCTGTCTTTCAAGTTGTGACAGTTCAGTATTTCCCCGAGAACCTGTGTTTAAAGATGTGACAGCTCAGTATTTCCCCCAGGACCTGTGTTTCAAGTTGTGACAGTTCAGTATTTCCCCCAGGACCTGTGTTTAAAGATGTGACAGCTCAGTATTTCCCCCAGGACCTGTGTTTCAAGTTGTGACAGCTCAGTATTTCCCCCAAGACCTGTGTTTAAAGATGTGACAGCTCAGTATTTCCCCCAGGACCTGTGTTTCAAGTTGTGACAGCTCAGTATTTCCCCCAAGACCTGTGTTTAAAGTTGTGACAGTTCAGTATTTCCCCCAGGACCTGTCTTTAAAGTTGTGACAGCTCAGTATTTCCCCCAGGACCTGTGTTTCAAGTTGTGACAGTTCAGTATTTCCCCCAAGACCTGTGTTTAAAGTTGTGACAGCTCAGTATTTCCCCCAGGACCTGTGTTTAAAGATGTGACAGCTCAGTATTTCTTCCAGGCCCTGTGTTTACAATTGTGACAGCTCAGTATTTCCCCCAAGACCTGTGTTTAAAGTTGTGACAGCTCAGTATTTCCCCCAAGACCTGTGTTTAAAGATGTGACAGCTCAGTATTTCTTCCAGGCCCTGTGTTTACAATTGTGACAGCTCAGTATTTGCCCCATGACCTGTCTTTCAAGTTGTGACAGCTCAGTATTTCTTCCAGGAGCTTTGGTTAAAGTTGGGACAGCTCAGTATTTCGCCCAGGCACTTTGTATACCATTGTGACAGTTCAGTGTTTCCTCCAGGCCCTGTGTTTACAATTGTGACTGTTCAGTATTTTCTCCAGGGCATGTGTTTAAAGTTATGACAGCTCAGTATTTCCCCCAGGACCAGTCTTTAAAGTTGTGACAGCTCAGTATTTCCCCCAGGACCTGTCTTTAAAGTTGTGACAGCTCAGTATTTCCCCCAGAACCTGTCTTTAAATCTGTGACAGCTCAGTATTTCCCCAAAGACATGTGTTTAATGCTGTGACAGCTCAGTATTTCCCCCAGGACCTGTCTTTGAAGTTCTGACAGTTCAGTATTTCCCCCAGGCCCTGTGTTTAAAGCTGTGACAGCTCAGTAATTCCTCCAGGCCCTGTGTTTACAGTTGTGACAGATCAGTGTTTGCCCCAGGCCCTGTGTTTAAAATTGTGACAGCTCAGTAATTCCTCCAGGCCCTGTGTTTACAGTTGTGACAGATTAGTGTTTGCCCCAGGCCCTGTGTTTAAAGCTGTGACAGCTCACTAATTCCTCCAGGCTCTGTGTTTACAGTTGTGACAGATCAGTGTTTGCCCCAGGCCCCATGTTTACAGTTGTGACAGTTCAGAAATTCCCCCAGGCCCTGTCTTTACAGTTGTGACAGCTCAGCATTTCCCCCATTACCTTTCGTTAAAGTTGTGACAGATTAGCGTTTCCTCCAGGGCCTGTGTTTACCGTTGTGGCAGTTCAGTATTTGACCCAGGCCCTGTGTTTACACTTTTGACAGCTCAGTATTTCCTCCAGGATCTGTGTTTACAGTTGTGACAGTTCAGTATTTGACCCAGGCCCTGTGTTTACACTTTTGACAGCTCAGTATTTCCTCCAGGATCTGTGTTTACTGTTATGACAGTTCAGTATTTCCTCCAGGCCCTGTGTTTACAGTTTTGACAGCTCAGTATTTCCTCCAAGATCTGTGTTTACAGTTATGACAGCTCAGTATTTCATCCACGCCCTGTGTTTAATGCAGTTACAGCTCAGCATTTCCCCCAGGACCTGTGTTTAAAGTTGTGACAGCTCAGTATTTCCCCCAGGCCCTGTGTTTAATGTTCTGACAGTTCAGTATTTCCTCCAGGACCTGTCTTTAAAGTTGTGACAGCTCATTAGTTGCCCCAGTACCTGTGTTTAAAGATGTGACAGTTCATTGTTTCCCCCAAGACCGGCCTTTAATGTTGTGACAGTTCAGTATTCCTTCCAGGCCCTGTGTTTAAAGTTGTGACAGTTCAGTATTCCATCCAGGCCCTGTGTTTAAAGTTGTGACAGTTCAGTATTTCCCCCCGGACCTGTAATTAAAGTTATGACAGTTCAGTATTTCCCCCCGGACCTGTAATTAAAGTTATGACAGTTCAGTATTACCCCCCGGACCTGTAATTAAAGTTATGACAGTTCAGTATTTCCCCCCGGAACTGTAATTAAAGTTATGACAGTTCAGTATTTCCCCCAGACCTGTAATTAAAGTTATGACAGTTCAGTATTTCCCCCCGGACCTGTAATTAAAGTTATGACAGTTCAGTATTAGCGCCCGGACCTGTAATTAAAGTTATGACAGTTCAGTATTTCCCCCCGGACCTGTAATTAAAGTTATGACAGTTCAGTATTTCCCCCGGACCTGTAATTAAAGTTATGACTGTTCAGTATTTCCCCCCGGACCTGTAATTAAAGTTATGACAGTTCAGTATTTCCCCCCGGACCTGAAATTAAAGTTATGACAGTTCAGTATTTCCCCCCGGACCTGTAATTAAAGTTATGACAGTTCAGTATTTCCCCCCGGACCTGTAATTAAAGTTATGACAGTTCAGTATTTCCCCCCGGACCTGTAATTAAAGTTATGACAGTTCAGTATTTCCCCCCGGACCTGTAATTAAAGTTATGACAGTTCAGTATTACCCCCCGGACCTGTAATTAAAGTTATGACAGTTCAGTATTTCCCCCCGGACCTGTAATTAAAGTTATGACAGTTCAGTATTACCGCCCGGACCTGTAATTAAAGTTATGACAGTTCAGTATTTCCCCCCGGACCTGTAATTAAAGTTATGACAGTTCAGTATTTCCCCCGGACCTGTAATTAAAGTTATGACAGTTCAGTATTTCCCCCGGACCTGTAATTAAAGTTATGACTGTTCAGTATTTCCCCCCGGACCTGTAATTAAAGTTATGACGGTTCAGTATTTCCCCCCGGACCTGAAATTAAAGTTATGACAGTTCAGTATTTCCCCCCGGACCTGTAATTAAAGTTATGACAGTTCAGTATTTCCCCCCGGACCTGTAATTAAAGTTATGACAGTTCAGTATTACCCCCCGGACCTGTAATTAAAGTTATGACAGTTCAGTATTTCCCCCCGGACCTGTAATTAAAGTTATGACAGTTCAGTATTTCCCCCGGACCTGTAATTAAAGTTATGACAGTTCAGTATTTCCCACCGGACCTGTAATTAAAGTTATGACAGTTCAGTATTTCCTCCAGGCCTTGTGTTTAAATTTGTGACATTTCAGTATTCCTTCCAGGCCCTGTGTTTAAAGTTGTGACAGTTCAGTATTTCCCCCCGGACCTGTAATTAAAGTTATGACAGTTCAGTATTTCCCCCCGGACCTGTAATTAAAGTTATGACAGTTCAGTATTTCCCCCCGGACCTGTAATTAAAGTTATGACAGTTCAGTATTACCCCCCGGACCTGTAATTAAAGTTATGACAGTTCAGTATTTCCCCCCGGACCTGTAATTAAAGTTATGACAGTTCAGTATTTCCCCCGGACCTGTAATTAAAGTTATGACAGTTCTGTATTTCCCCCCGGACCTGTAATTAAAGTTATGACAGTTCAGTATTACCCCCCGGACCTGTAATTAAAGTTATGACAGTTCAGTATTTCCCCCCGGACCTGTAATTAAAGTTATGACAGTTCAGTATTTCCCCCGGACCTGTAATTAAAGTTATGACAGTTCAGTATTTCCCCCCGGACCTGTAATTAAAGTTATGACAGTTCAGTATTTCCCCCCGGACCTGTAATTAAAGTTATGACAGTTCAGTATTTCCCCCGGACCTGTCTTTAAAGTTGTGACAGCTCAGTATTTCCCCTGGACCTGTAATTAAAGTTATGACAGTTCAGTATTTCCCCTGGACCTGTAATTAAAGTTATGACAGTTCAGTATTTCCCCCCGGACCTGTAATTAAAGTTATGACAGTTCAGTATTTCCCCCGGACCTGTAATTAAAGTTATGACAGTTCAGTATTTCCCCCCGGACCTGTAATTAAAGTTATGACAGTTCAGTATTTCCCCCCGGACCTGTAATTAAAGTTATGACAGTTCAGTATTTCCCCCCGGACCTGTCTTTAAAGTTGTGACAGCTCAGTATTTCCCCTGGACCTGTAATTAAAGTTATGACAGTTCAGTATTTCCCCTGGACCTGTAATTAAAGTTATGACAGTTCAGTATTTCACCCCGGACCTGTAATTAAAGTTATGACAGTTCAGTATTTCACCCCGGACCTGTAATTAAAGTTATGACAGTTCAGTATTTCCCCCCGGACCTGTAATTAACGTTATGACAGTTCAGTATTTCCCCCCGGACCTGTAATTAAAGTTATGACAGTTCAGTATTTCCCCCGGACCTGTAATTAAAGTTATGACAGTTCAGTATTTCCCCCCGGACCTGTAATTAAAGTTATGGCAGTTCAGTATTTCCCCCCGGACCTGTAATTAAAGTTATGACAGTTCAGTATTTCCCCCCGGACCTGTCTTTAAAGTTGTGACAGCTCAGTATTTCCCCCGGACCTGTGTTTAAAGTTATGACAGTTCAGTATTTCCCCCCGGACCTGTAATTAAAGTTATGACAGTTCAGTATTTCCCCCCGGACCTGTAATTAAAGTTATGACAGTTCAGTATTTCCCCCCGGACCTGTAATTAAAGTTATGACAGTTCAGTATTTCCCCCCGGACCTGTAATTAAAGTTATGACAGTTCAGTATTTCCCCCCGGACCTGTAATTAAAGTTATGACAGTTCAGTATTTCCCCCTGGACCTGTAATTAAAGTTATGACAGTTCAGTATTACCCCCCGGACCTGTAATTAAAGTTATGACAGTTCAGTATTTCCCCCCGGACCTGTAATTAAAGTTATGACAGTTCAGTTTTTCCCCCCGGACCTGTAATTAAAGTTATGACAGTTCAGTATTTCCCCCCGGACCTGTAATTAAAGTTATGACAGTTCAGTATTTCCCCCCGGACCTGTAATTAAAGTTATGACAGTTCAGTATTTCCCCCGGACCTGTAATTAAAGTTATGACAGTTCAGTATTTCCCCCCGGACCTGTAATTAAAGTTATGACAGTTCAGTATTTCCCCCCGGACCTGTAATTAAAGTTATGACAGTTCAGTATTTCCCCCCGGACCTGTGATTAAAGTTATGACAGTTCAGTATTTCCCCCCGGACCTGTAATTAAAGTTATGACAGTTCAGTATTTCCCCCCGGACCTGTAATTAAAGTTATGACAGTTCAGTATTTCCCCCCGGACCTGTAATTAAAGTTATGACAGTTCAGTATTTCCCCCGGACCTGTAATTAAAGTTGTGACAGTTCAGTATTTCCCCCGGACCTGTAATTAAAGTTATGACAGTTCAGTATTTCCCCCCGGACCTGTAATTAAAGTTATGACAGTTCAGTATTTCCCCCGGACCTCTAATTAAAGTTATGACAGTTCAGTATTTCCCCCCGGACCTGAAATTAAAGTTATGACAGTTCAGTATTTCCCCCCGGACCTGTAATTAAAGTTATGACAGTTCAGTATTTCCCCCCGGACCTGTAATTAAAGTTACGACAGTTCAGTATTTCCCCCCGGACCTGTAATTAAAGTTATGACAGTTCAGTATTTCCCCCCGGACCTGTAATTAAAGTTATGACAGTTCAGTATTTCCCCCCGGACCTGTAATTAAAGTTATGACAGTTCAGTATTTCCCCCCGGACCTGTAATTAAAGTTATGACAGTTCAGTATTTCCCCCCGGACCTGTAATTAAAGTTATGACAGTTCAGTATTTCCCCCCGGACCTGTAATTAAAGTTATGACAGTTCAGTATTTCGCCCCGGACCTGTAATTAAAGTTATGACAGTTCAGTATTTCCACCCGGACCTGTAATTAAAGTTATGACAGTTCAGTATTTCCCCCCGGACCTGTAATTAAAGTTATGACAGTTCAGTATTTCCCCCCGGACCTGTAATTAAAGTTATGACAGTTCAGTATTTCACCCCGGACCTGTAATTAAAGTTATGACAGTTCAGTATTTCCCCGGACCTGTAATTAAAGTTATGACAGTTCAGTATTTCCCCCCGGACCTGTGGTTAAAGTTATGACAGTTCAGTATTTCCCCCCGGACCTGTAATTAAAGTTATGACAGTTCAGTATTTCCCCCCGGACCTGTAATTAAAGTTATGACAGTTCAGTATTTCCCCCCGGACCTGTAATTAAAGTTATGAGAGTTCAGTATTTCCCCCGGGACCTGTGTTTCAAGTTGTGACAGTTCAGTATTTCCCCCAGGACCTGTGTTTCAAGTTGTGACAGTTCAGTATTTCCCCGAGAACCTGTGTTTAAAGATGTGACAGCTCAGTATTTCCCCCAGGACCTGTGTTTCAAGTTGTGACAGTTCAGTATTTCCCCCAGGACCTGTAATTAAAGTTATGACAGTTCAGTATTTCCCCCGGACCTGTAATTAAAGTTATGACAGTTCAGTATTTCCCCCCGGACCTGTAATTAAAGTTATGACAGTTCAGTATTTCCCCCCGGACCTGTAATTAAAGTTATGACAGTTCAGTATTTCCCCCGGACCTGTCTTTAAAGTTGTGACAGCTCAGTATTTCCCCTGGACCTGTAATTAAAGTTATGACAGTTCAGTATTTCCCCTGGACCTGTAATTAAAGTTATGACAGTTCAGTATTTCCCCCCGGACCTGTAATTAATGTTATGACAGTTCAGTATTTCCCCCCGGACCTGTAATTAAAGTTATGACAGTTCAGTATTTCCCCCGGGACCTGTGTTTCAAGTTGTGACAGTTCAGTATAACCCCGAGAACCTGTGTTTAAAGATGTGACAGCTCAGTATTTCCCCCAGGACCTGTGTTTCAAGTTGTGACAGTTCAGTATTTCCCCCTGGACCTGTGTTTCAAGTTGTGACAGTTCAGTATTTCCCCGAGAACCTGTGTTTAAAGATGTGACAGCTCAGTATTTCCCCCAGGACCTGTGTTTCAAGTTGTGACAGTTCAGTATTTCCCCCAGGACCTGTGTTTCAAGTTGTGACAGTTCAGTATTTCCCCGAGAACCTGTGTTTAAAGATGTGACAGCTCAGTATTTCCCCCAGGACCTGTGTTTCAAGTTGTGACAGTTCAGTATTTCCCCCAGGACCTGTGTTTAAAGATGTGACAGCTCAGTATTTCCCCCAGGACCTGTGTTTCAAGTTGTGACAGCTCAGTATTTCCCCCAAGACCTGTGTTTCAAGTTGTGACAGTTCAGTATTTCCCCCAAGACCTGTGTTTAAAGTTGTGACAGCTCAGTATTTCCCCCAGGACCTGTGTTTAAAGATGTGACAGCTCAGTATTTCTTCCAGGCCCTGTGTTTACAATTGTGACAGCTCAGTATTTCCCCCAAGACCTGTGTTTAAAGTTGTGACAGCTCAGTATTTCCCCCAAGACCTGTGTTTTAAGATGTGACAGCTCAGTATTTCTTCCAGGCCCTGTGTTTACAGTTGTGACAGCTCGGTATTTCCCCCAAGACCTGTGTTTAAAGATCTGACAGCTCAGTATTTCTTCCAGGCCCTGTGTTTACAATTGTGACAGCTCAGTATTTGCCCCATGACCTGTCTTTCAAGTTGTGACAGCTCAGTATTTCTTCCAGGAGCTTTGGTTAAAGTTGGGACAGCTCAGTATTTCGCCCAGGCACTTTGTATACCATTGTGACAGTTCAGTGTTTCCTCCAGGCCCTGTGTTTACAATTGTGACTGTTCAGTATTTTCTCCAGGGCATGTGTTTAAAGTTATGACAGCTCAGTATTTCCCCCAGGACCAGTCTTTAAAGTTGTGACAGCTCAGTATTTCCCCCAGGACCTGTCTTTAAAGTTGTGACAGCTCAGTATTTCCCCCAGAACCTGTCTTTAAAGTTGTGACAGCTCAGTATTTCCCCGAGAACCTGTGTTTAAAGATGTGACAGTTCAGTATTTCCCCCAGGCCCTGTGTTTAAGGATGTGACAGCTCAGCATTTCCCCCAGGACCTGTCTTTAAAGTTGTAACAGCTCAGTATTTGCCTCAGCACCTGTGTTTAATGCTGTGACAGCTCAGTATTTCCCCCAGGACCTGTCTTTGAAGTTCTGACAGTTCAGTGTTTGCCCCAGGCCCTGTGTTTAAAGCTGTGACAGCTCAGTAATTCCTCCAGGCCCTGTGTTTACAGTTGTGACAGATCAGTGTTTGCCCCAGGCCCTGTGTTTAAAGCTGTGACAGCTCAGTAATTCCTCCAGGCCCTGTGTTTACAGTTGTGACAGATTAGTGTTTGCCCCAGGCCCTGTGTTTAAAGCTGTGACAGCTCACTAATTCCTCCAGGCTCTGTGTTTACAGTTGTGACAGATCAGTGTTTGCCCCAGGCCCCGTGTTTACAGTTGTGACAGTTCAGAAATTCCCCCAGGCCCTGTCTTTACAGTTGTGACAGCTCAGTATTTCCCCCATTACCTTTCTTTAAAGTTGTGACAGATTAGCGTTTCCTCCAGGGCCTGTGTTTACCGTTGTGGCAGTTCAGTATTTGACCCAGGCCCTGTGTTTACACTTTTGACAGCTCAGTATTTCCTGCAGGATCTGTGTTTGCAGTTGTGACAGTTCAGTATTTGACCCAGGCCCTGTGTTTACACTTTTGACAGCTCAGTATTTCCTCCAGGATCTGTGTTTACTGTTATGACAGTTCAGTATTTCCTCCAGGCCCTGTGTTTACAGTTTTGACAGCTCAGTATTTCCTCCAGGATCTGTGTTTACAGTTATGACAGCTCAGTATTTTATCCACGCCCTGTGTTTAATGCGGTTACAGCTCAGCATTTCCCCCAGGACCAGTGTTTAAAGTTGTGACAGCTCAGTATTTCCCCCAGGCCCTGTGTTTAATGTTCTGACAGTTCAGTATTCCTTCGAGGCCCTGTGTTTAAAGTTGTGACAGTTCAGTATTTCCCCCCGGACCCGTAATTAAAGTTATGACAGTTCAGTATTTCACCCCGGACCTGTAATTAAAGTTATGACAGTTCAGTATTTCCCCCCGGACCTGTAATTAAAGTTATGACAGTTCAGTATTTCCCCCCGGACCTGTAATTAAAGTTATGACAGTTCAGTATTTCCCCCCGGACCTGTAATTAAAGTTATGACAGTTCAGTATTTCCCCCCGGACCTGTAATTAAAGTTATGACAGTTCAGTATTTCCCCCCGGACCTGTAATTAAAGTTATGACAGTTCAGTATTTCCCCCGGACCTGTAATTAAAGTTATGACAGTTCAGTATTTCACCCCGGACCTGTAATTAAAGTTATGACAGTTCAGTATTTACCCCGGACCTGTAATTAAAGTTATGACAGTTCAGTATTTCACCCCGGACCTGTAATTAAAGTTATGACAGTTCAGTATTTAATCCCCGGACCTGTCTTTAAAGTTATGACAGTTCAGTATTTCCCCCGGACCTGTAATTAAAGTTATGACAGTTCAGTATTTCTCCCGGACCTGTAATTAAAGTTATGACAGTTCAGTATTTCACCCCGGACCTGTAATTAATGTTATGACAGTTCAGTATTTCCCCCGGACCTGTAATTAAAGTTATGACAGTTCAGTATTTCACCCCGGACCTGTAATTAAAGTTATGACAGTTCAGTATTTCCCCCCGGACCTGTAATTAAAGTTATGACAGTTCAGTATTTCCCCCCGGACCTGTCTTTAAAGTTATGACAGTTCAGTATTTCACCCCGGACCTGTAATTAAAGTTATGACAGTTCAGTATTTCCCCCCGGACCTGTAATTAAAGTTATGACAGTTCAGTATTTCCCCCCGGACCTGTAATTAAAGTTATGACAGTTCAGTATTTCCCCCCGGACCTGTAATTAAAGTTATGACAGTTCAGTATTTCCCCCGGACCTGTAATTAAAGTTATGACAGTTCAGTATTTCCCACCGGACCTGTAATTAAAGTTATGACAGTTCAGTATTTACTCCAGGCCTTGTGTTTAAATTTGTGACAGTTCAGTATTCCTTCGAGGCCCTGTGTTTAATGTTGTGACAGTTCAGTATTTCCCCCCGGACCTGTAATTAAAGTTATGACAGTTCAGTATTTCCCCCCGGACCTGTAATTAAAGTTATGACAGTTCAGTATTACCCCCCGGACCTGTAATTAAAGTTATGACAGTTCAATATTTCCCCCCGGACCTGTAATTAAAGTTATGACAGTTCAGTATTTCCCCCGGACCTGTAATTAAAGTTATGACAGTTCAGTATTTCCCCCGGACCTGTAATTAAAGTTATGACAGTTCAGTATTACCCCCCGGACCTGTAATTAAAGTTATGACAGTTCCGTATTTCCCCCCGGACCTGTAATTAAAGTTATGACAGTTCAGTATTTCCCCCGGACCTGTAATTAAAGTTATGACAGTTCAGTATTTCCCACCGGACCTATAATTAAAGTTATGACAGTTCAGTATTTCCCCCCGGACCTGTAATTAAAGTTATGACAGTTCAGTATTACCCCCCGGACCTGTAATTAAAGTTATGACAGTTCAATATTTCCCCCCGGACCTGTAATTAAAGTTATGACAGTTCAGTATTTCCCCCGGACCTGTAATTAAAGTTGTGACAGTTCAGTATTTCACCCCGGACCTGTAATTAAAGTTATGACAGTTCAGTATTTCCCCCCGGACCTGTAATTAAAGTTATGACAGTTCAGTATTTCCCCCCGGACCTGTAATTAAAGTTATGACAGTTCAGTATTTCCCCCCGGACCTGTAATTAAAGTTATGACAGTTCAGTATTTCCCCCCGGACCTGTAATTAAAGTTATGACAGTTCAGTATTTCCCCCCGGACCTGTCTTTAACATTGTGACAGCTCAGTATTTCCCCCGGACCTGTAATTAAAGTTATGACAGTTCAGTATTTCCCCCGGACCTGTAATTAAAGTTATGACAGTTCAGTATTTCACCCCGGACCTGTAATTAAAGTTATGACAGTTCAGTATTTCACACCGGACCTGTAATCAAAGTTATGACAGCTCAGTATTTCCCCCCGGACCTGTAATTAAAGTTATGACAGTTCAGTATTTCCCCCCGGACCTGTAATTAAAGTTATGACAGTTCAGTATTTCACCCGGACCTGTAATTAAAGTTATGACAGTTCAGTATTTCCCCCCGGACCTGTAATTAAAGTTATGACAGTTCAGTATTTCCACCCGGACCTGTAATTAAAGTTATGACAGTTCAGTATTTCCCCCCGGACCTGTCTTTAAAGTTGTGACAGCTCAGTATTTCCCCCGGACCTGTGTTTAAAGTTATGACAGTTCAGTATTTCCCCCCGGACCTGTAATTAAAGTTATGACAGTTCAGTATTTCTCCCGGACCTGTAATTAAAGTTATGACAGTTCAGTATTTCACCCCGGACCTGTAATTAATGTTATGACAGTTCAGTATTTCCCCCGGACCTGTAATTAAAGTTATGACAGTTCAGTATTTCACCCCGGACCTGTAATTAAAGTTATGACAGTTCAGTATTTCCCCCCGGAACTGTAATTAAAGTTATGACAGTTCAGTATTTCCCCCCGGACCTGTCTTTAAAGTTATGACAGTTCAGTATTTCACCCCGGACCTGTAATTAAAGTTATGACAGTTCAGTATTTCCCCCCGGACCTGTAATTAAAGTTATGACAGTTCAGTATTTCCCCCCGGACCTGTAATTAAAGTTATGACAGTTCAGTATTTCCCCCCGGACCTGTAATTAAAGTTATGACAGTTCAGTATTTCCCCCGGACCTGTAATTAAAGTTATGACAGTTCAGTATTTCCCACCGGACCTGTAATTAAAGTTATGACAGTTCAGTATTTACTCCAGGCCTTGTGTTTAAATTTGTGACAGTTCAGTATTCCTTCGAGGCCCTGTGTTTAATGTTGTGACAGTTCAGTATTTCCCCCCGGACCTGTAATTAAAGTTATGACAGTTCAGTATTTCCCCCCGGACCTGTAATTAAAGTTATGACAGTTCAGTATTACCCCCCGGACCTGTAATTAAAGTTATGACAGTTCAATATTTCCCCCCGGACCTGTAATTAAAGTTATGACAGTTCAGTATTTCCCCCGGACCTGTAATTAAAGTTATGACAGTTCAGTATTTCCCCCGGACCTGTAATTAAAGTTATGACAGTTCAGTATTACCCCCCGGACCTGTAATTAAAGTTATGACAGTTCCGTATTTCCCCCCGGACCTGTAATTAAAGTTATGACAGTTCAGTATTTCCCCCGGACCTGTAATTAAAGTTATGACAGTTCAGTATTTCCCACCGGACCTATAATTAAAGTTATGACAGTTCAGTATTTCCCCCCGGACCTGTAATTAAAGTTATGACAGTTCAGTATTTCCCCCCGGACCTGTAATTAAAGTTATGACAGTTCAGTATTTCCGCCGGACCTGTAATTAAAGTTATGACAGTTCAGTATTTCCCACCGGACCTATAATTAAAGTTATGACAGTTCAGTATTTCCCCCCGGACCTGTAATTAAAGTTATGACAGTTCAGTATTTCCCCCCGGACCTGTAATTAAAGTTATGACAGTTCAGTATATCCCCCCGGACCTGTAATTAAAGTTATGACAGTTCAGTATTTCCACCCGGACCTGTAATTAAAGTTATGACAGTTCAGTATTTCCCCCCGGACCTGTAATTAAAGTTTTGACAGTTCAGTATTTCCCCCGGACCTGTAATTAAAGTTGTGACAGTTCAGTATTTCACCCCGGACCTGTAATTAAAGTTATGACAGTTCAGTATTTCCCCCCGGACCTGTAATTAAAGTTATGACAGTTCAGTATTTCCCCCCGGACCTGTAATTAAAGTTATGACAGTTCAGTATTTCCCCCCGGACCTGTAATTAAGGTTATGACAGTTCAGTATTTCCCCCCGGACCTGTAATTAAAGTTATGACAGTTCAGTATTTCCCCCCGGACCTGTCTTTAACATTGTGACAGCTCAGTATTTCCCCCGGACCTGTAATTAAAGTTATGACAGTTCAGTATTTCCCCCGGACCTGTAATTAAAGTTATGACAGTTCAGTATTTCACCCCGGACCTGTAATTAAAGTTATGACAGTTCAGTATTTCACCCCGGACCTGTAATCAAAGTTATGACAGCTCAGTATTTCCCCCCGGACCTGTAATTAAAGTTATGACAGTTCAGTATTTCCCCCCGGACCTGTAATTAAAGTTATGACAGTTCAGTATTTCACCCGGACCTGTAATTAAAGTTATGACAGTTCAGTATTTCCCCCCGGACCTGTAATTAAAGTTATGACAGTTCAGTATTTCCACCCGGACCTGTAATTAAAGTTATGACAGTTCAGTATTTCCCCCCGGACCTGTCTTTAAAGTTGTGACAGCTCAGTATTTCCCCCGGACCTGTGTTTAAAGTTATGACAGTTCAGTATTTCCCCCCGGACCTGTAATTAAAGTTATGACAGTTCAGTATTTCCCCCCGGACCTGTAATTAAAGTTATGACAGTTCAGTATTTCCCCCCGGACCTGTAATTAAAGTTATGACAGTTCAGTATTTCACCCCGGACCTGTAATTAAAGTTATGACAGTTCAGTATTTCCCCGCCGGACCTGTAATTAAAGTTATGACAGTTCAGTATTTCACCCCGGACCTGTAATTAAAGTTATGACAGTTCAGTATTTCCCCCGGACCTGTAATTAAAGTTATGACAGTTCAGTATTTCCCCCCGGACCTGTGGTTAAAGTTATGACAGTTCAGTATTTCCCCCAGGACCTGTAATTAAAGTTATGACAGTTCAGTATTTCCCCCCGGACCTGTAATTAAAGTTATGACAGTTCAGTATTTCCCCCGGACCTGTAATTAAAGTTATGACAGTTCAGTATTTCACCCGGACCTGTAATTAAAGTTATGACAGTTCAGTATTTCCCCCCGGACCTGTAATTAAAGTTATGACAGTTCAGTATTTCCACCCGGACCTGTAATTAAAGTTATGACAGTTCAGTATTTCCCCCCGGACCTGTCTTTAAAGTTGTGACAGCTCAGTATTTCCCCCGGACCTGTGTTTAAAGTTATGACAGTTCAGTATTTCCCCCCGGACCTGTAATTAAAGTTATGACAGTTCAGTATTTCCCCCCGGACCTGTAATTAAAGTTATGACAGTTCAGTATTTCCCCCCGGACCTGTAATTAAAGTTATGACAGTTCAGTATTTCACCCCGGACCTGTAATTAAAGTTATGACAGTTCAGTATTTCCCCGCCGGACCTGTAATTAAAGTTATGACAGTTCAGTATTTCACCCCGGACCTGTAATTAAAGTTATGACAGTTCAGTATTTCCCCCGGACCTGTAATTAAAGTTATGACAGTTCAGTATTTCCCCCCGGACCTGTGGTTAAAGTTATGACAGTTCAGTATTTCCCCCAGGACCTGTAATTAAAGTTATGACAGTTCAGTATTTCCCCCCGGACCTGTAATTAAAGTTATGACAGTTCAGTATTTCCCCCGGACCTGTAATTAAAGTTATGACAGTTCAGTATTTCCCCCAGGACCTGTAATTAAAGTTATGACAGTTCAGTATTTCCCCCAGGACCTGTAATTAAAGTTATGACAGTTCAGTGTTACCCCCCGGACCTGTAATTAAAGTTATGACAGTTCAGTATTTCCCCTCGGACCTATAATTAAAGTTATGACAGTTCAGTATGTCCCCCGGACCTGTAATTAAAGTTATGACAGTTCAGTATTTCCCCCCGGACCTGTAATTAAAGTTATGACAGCTCAGTATTTCCCCCCGGACCTGTAATTAAAGTTATGACAGTTCAGTATTTCACCCCGGACCTGTAATTAAAGTTATGACAGTTCAGTATTTCCCCCGGACCTGTAATTAAAGTTATGACAGTTCAGTATTTCACCCCGGACCTGTAATTAAAGTTATGACAGTTCAGTATTTCCCCCCGGACCTGTCTTTAAAGTTATGACAGTTCAGTATTTCCCCCGGACCTGTAATTAAAGTTATGACAGTTCAGTATTTCCCCCCGGACCTGTAATTAAAGTTATGACAGTTCAGTATTTCCCCCGGACCTGTAATTAAAGTTATGACAGTTCAGTATTACCCCCCGTCCTGTAATTAAAGTTATGACAGTTCAGTATTTCCCCCCGGACCTGTAATTAAAGTTATGACAGTTCAGTATTTCCCCCGGCCCTGTAATTAAAGTTATGACAGTTCAGTATTTCCCCCCGGACCTGTAATTAAAGTTATGACAGTTCAGTATTACCCCCCGGACCTGTAATTAAAGTTATGACAGTTCAGTATTTCCCCCCAGACCTGTAATTAAAGTTATGACAGTTCAGTATTTCCCCCAGACCTGTAATTAAAGTTATGACAGTTCAGTATTTCCCCCCGGACCTGTAATTAAAGTTATGACAGTTCAGTATTTCCCCCCGGACCTGTAATTAAAGTTATGACAGTTCAGTATTTCCCCCCGGACCTGTAATTAAATTTATGACAGTTCAGTATTTCCCCCCGGACCTGTAATTAAAGTTATGACAGTTCAGTATTTCCCCCGGACCTGTAATTAAAGTTATGACAGTTCAGTATTTCCCCCCGGACCTGTAATTAAAGTTATGACAGTTCAGTATTTCCCCCGGACCTGTAATTAAAGTTATGACAGTTCAGTATTTCACCCCGGACCTGTAATTAAAGTTATGACAGTTCAGTATTTCATCCCCGGACCTGTCTTTAAAGTTATGACAGTTCAGTATTTCCCCCGGACCTGTAATTAAAGTTATGACAGTTCAGTATTTCTCCCGGACCTGTAATTAAAGTTATGACAGTTCAGTATTTCACCCCGGACCTGTAATTAAAGTTATGACAGTTCAGTATTTCCCCCGGACCTGTAATTAAAGTTATGACAGTTCAGTATTTCACCCCGGACCTGTAATTAAAGTTATGACAGTTCAGTATTTCCCCCCGGACCTGTAATTAAAGTTATGACAGTTCAGTATTTCCCCCCGGACCTGTCTTTAAAGTTATGACAGTTCAGTATTTCACCCCGGACCTGTAATTAAAGTTATGACAGTTCAGTATTTCCCCCCGGACCTGTAATTAAAGTTATGACAGTTCAGTATTTCCCCCCGGACCTGTAATTAAAGTTATGACAGTTCAGTATTTCCCCCCGGACCTGTAATTAAAGTTATGACAGTTCAGTATTTCCCCCGGACCTGTAATTAAAGTTATGACAGTTCAGTATTTCCCACCGGACCTGTAATTAAAGTTATGACAGTTCAGTATTTACTCCAGGCCTTGTGTTTAAATTTGTGACAGTTCAGTATTCCTTCGAGGCCCTGTGTTTAAAGTTGTGACAGTTCAGTATTTCCCCCCAGACCTGTAATTAAAGTTATGACAGTTCAGTATTTCCCCCCGGACCTGTAATTAAAGTTATGACAGTTCAGTATTACCCCCCGGACCTGTAATTAAAGTTATGACAGTTCAATATTTCCCCCCGGACCTGTAATTAAAGTTATGACAGTTCAGTATTTCCCCCGGACCTGTAATTAAAGTTATGACAGTTCAGTATTTCCCCCGGACCTGTAATTAAAGTTATGACAGTTCAGTATTACCCCCCGGACCTGTAATTAAAGTTATGACAGTTCCGTATTTCCCCCCGGACCTGTAATTAAAGTTATGACAGTTCAGTATTTCCCCCGGACCTGTAATTAAAGTTATGACAGTTCAGTATTTCCCACCGGACCTATAATTAAAGTTATGACAGTTCAGTATTTCCCCCCGGACCTGTAATTAAAGTTATGACAGTTCAGTATTTCCCCCCGGACCTGTAATTAAAGTTATGACAGTTCAGTATTTCCGCCGGACCTGTAATTAAAGTTATGACAGTTCAGTATTTCCCACCGGACCTATAATTAAAGTTATGACAGTTCAGTATTTCCCCCCGGACCTGTAATTAAAGTTATGACAGTTCAGTATTTCCCCCCGGACCTGTAATTAAAGTTATGACAGTTCAGTATTTCCCCCCGGACCTGTAATTAAAGATATGACAGTTCAGTATTTCCCCCCGGACCTGTAATTAAAGTTATGACAGTTCAGTATTTCCCCCCGGACCTGTAATTAAAGTTTTGACAGTTCAGTATTTCCCCCGGACCTGTAATTAAAGTTGTGACAGTTCAGTATTTCACCCCGGACCTGTAATTAAAGTTATGACAGTTCAGTATTTCCCCCGGACCTGTAATTAAAGTTATGACAGTTCAGTATTTCCCCCCGGACCTGTAATTAAAGTTATGACAGTTCAGTATTTCCCCCCGGACCTGTAATTAAAGTTATGACAGTTCAGTATTTCCCCCCGGACCTGTAATTAAAGTTATGACAGTTCAGTATTTCCCCCCGGACCTGTCTTTAACATTGTGACAGCTCAGTATTTCCCCCGGACCTGTAATTAAAGTTATGACAGTTCAGTATTTCCCCCGGACCTGTAATTAAAGTTATGACAGTTCAGTATTTCACCCCGGACCTCTAATTAAAGTTATGACAGTTCAGTATTTCACCCCGGACCTGTAATTAAAGTTATGACAGCTCAGTATTTCCCCCCGGACCTGTAATTAAAGTTATGACAGTTCAGTATTTCCCCCCGGACCTGTAATTAAAGTTATGACAGTTCAGTATTTCACCCGGACCTGTAATTAAAGTTATGACAGTTCAGTATTTCCCCCCGGACCTGTAATTAAAGTTATGACAGTTCAGTATTTCCCCCCGGACCTGTAATTAAAGTTATGACAGTTCAGTATTTCCCCCCGGACCTGTAATTAAAGATATGACAGTTCAGTATTTCCCCCCGGACCTGTAATTAAAGTTATGACAGTTCAGTATTTCCCCCCGGACCTGTAATTAAAGTTTTGACAGTTCAGTATTTCCCCCGGACCTGTAATTAAAGTTGTGACAGTTCAGTATTTCACCCCGGACCTGTAATTAAAGTTATGACAGTTCAGTATTTCCCCCGGACCTGTAATTAAAGTTATGACAGTTCAGTATTTCCCCCCGGACCTGTAATTAAAGTTATGACAGTTCAGTATTTCCCCCCGGACCTGTAATTAAAGTTATGACAGTTCAGTATTTCCCCCCGGACCTGTAATTAAAGTTATGACAGTTCAGTATTTCCCCCCGGACCTGTCTTTAACATTGTGACAGCTCAGTATTTCCCCCGGACCTGTAATTAAAGTTATGACAGTTCAGTATTTCCCCCGGACCTGTAATTAAAGTTATGACAGTTCAGTATTTCACCCCGGACCTCTAATTAAAGTTATGACAGTTCAGTATTTCACCCCGGACCTGTAATTAAAGTTATGACAGCTCAGTATTTCCCCCCGGACCTGTAATTAAAGTTATGACAGTTCAGTATTTCCCCCCGGACCTGTAATTAAAGTTATGACAGTTCAGTATTTCACCCGGACCTGTAATTAAAGTTATGACAGTTCAGTATTTCCCCCCGGACCTGTAATTAAAGTTATGACAGTTCAGTATTTCCACCCGGACCTGTAATTAAAGTTATGACAGTTCAGTATTTCCCCCCGGACCTGTCTTTAAAGTTGTGACAGCTCAGTATTTCCCCCGGACCTGTGTTTAAAGTTATGACAGTTCAGTATTTCCCCCCGGACCTGTAATTAAAGTTATGACAGTTCAGTATTTCCCCCCGGACCTGTAATTAAAGTTATGACAGTTCAGTATTTCCCCCCGGACCTGTAATTAAAGTTATGACAGTTCAGTATTTCACCCCGGACCTGTAATTAAAGTTATGACAGTTCAGTATTTCCCCCCCGGATCTGTAATTAAAGTTATGACAGTTCAGTATTTCACCCCGGACCTGTAATTAAAGTTATGACAGTTCAGTATTTCCCCCGGACCTGTAATTAAAGTTATGACAGTTCAGTATTTCCCCCCGGACCTGTGGTTAAAGTTATGACAGTTCAGTATTTCCCCCAGGACCTGTAATTAAAGTTATGACAGTTCAGTATTTCCCCCCGGACCTGTAATTAAAGTTATGACAGTTCAGTATTTCCCCCGGACCTGTAATTAAAGTTATGACAGTTCAGTATTTCCCCCAGGACCTGTAATTAAAGTTATGACAGTTCAGTATTTCCCCCAGGACCTGTAATTAAAGTTATGACAGTTCAGTGTTACCCCCCGGACCTGTAATTAAAGTTATGACAGTTCAGTATTTCCCCTCGGACCTATAATTAAAGTTATGACAGTTCAGTATGTCCCCCGGACCTGTAATTAAAGTTATGACAGTTCAGTATTTCCCCCCGGACCTGTAATTAAAGTTATGACAGCTCAGTATTTCCCCCCGGACCTGTAATTAAAGTTATGACAGTTCAGTATTTCACCCCGGACCTGTAATTAAAGTTATGACAGTTCAGTATTTCCCCCGGACCTGTAATTAAAGTTATGACAGTTCAGTATTTCACCCCGGACCTGTAATTAAAGTTATGACAGTTCAGTATTTCCCCCCGGACCTGTCTTTAAAGTTATGACAGTTCAGTATTTCCCCCGGACCTGTAATTAAAGTTATGACAGTTCAGTATTTCCCCCGGACCTGTAATTAAAGTTATGACAGTTCAGTATTTCACCCCGGACCTGTAATTAAAGTTATGACAGTTCAGTATTTCCCCCGGACCTGTAATTAAAGTTATGACAGTTCAGTATTTCACCCCGGACCTGTAATTAACGTTATGACAGTTCAGTATTTCCCCCCGGACCTGTCTTTAAAGTTATGACAGTTCAGTATTTCACCCCGGACCTGTAATTAAAGTCATGACAGTTCAGTATTTCCCCCCGGACCTGTCTTTAAAGTTATGACAGTTCAGTATTTCACCCCGGACCTGTAATTAAAGTTATGACAGTTCAGTATTCCTTCCAGGCCCTGTGTTTAAAGTTGTGACAGTTCAGTATTTCCCCCCGGACCTGTAATTAAAGTTATGACAGTTCAGTATTTCCCCCCGGACCTGTAATTAAAGTTATGACAGTTCAGTATTACCCCCCGTCCTGTAATTAAAGTTATGACAGTTCAGTATTTCCCCCCGGACCTGTAATTAAAGTTATGACAGTTCAGTATTTCCCCCGGCCCTGTAATTAAAGTTATGACAGTTCAGTATTTCCCCCCGGACCTGTAATTAAAGTTATGACAGTTCAGTATTACCCCCCGGACCTGTAATTAAAGTTATGACAGTTCAGTATTTCCCCCCAGACCTGTAATTAAAGTTATGACAGTTCAGTATTTCCCCCAGACCTGTAATTAAAGTTATGACAGTTCAGTATTTCCCCCCGGACCTGTAATTAAAGTTATGACAGTTCAGTATTTCCCCCCGGACCTGTAATTAAAGTTATGACAGTTCAGTATTTCCCCCCGGACCTGTAATTAAATTTATGACAGTTCAGTATTTCCCCCCGGACCTGTAATTAAAGTTATGACAGTTCAGTATTTCCCCCGGACCTGTAATTAAAGTTATGACAGTTCAGTATTTCCCCCCGGACCTGTAATTAAAGTTATGACAGTTCAGTATTTCCCCCCGGACCTGTAATTAAAGTTATGACAGTTCAGTATTTCCTCCAGGCCTGTAATTAAAGTTATGACAGTTCAGTATTACCCCCCGGACCTGTAATTAAAGTTATGACAGTTCAGAATTTCCCCCAGACCTGTAATTAAAGTTGTGACAGTTCAGTATTTCCCCCCGGACCTGTAATTAAAGTTATGACAGTTCAATATTTCCCCCCGGACCTGTAATTAAAGTTATGACAGTTCAGTATTTCCCCCGGACCTGTAATTAAAGTTATGACAGTTCAGTATTTCCCCCCGGACCTGTAATTAAAGTTATGACAGTTCAGTATTTCCCCCGGACCTGTAATTAAAGTTATGACAGTTCAGTATTTCCCCCGGACCTGTAATTAAAGTTATGACATTTCAGTATTTCCCCCCGGACCTGTAATTAAAGTTATGACAGTTCAGTATTTCCCCCGGACCTGTAATTAAAGTTATGACAGTTCAGTATTTCCCCCCGGACCTGTAATTAAAGTTATGACAGTTCAGTATTTCCCCCCGGACCTGTAATTAAAGTTATGACAGTTCAGTATTTCCCCCCGGACCTGTCTTTAATGTTGTGACAGCTCAGAATTTCCCCCGGACCTGTAATTAAAGTTATGACAGTTCAGTATTTCCCCCGGACCTGTAATTAAAGTTATGACAGTTCAGTATTTCACCCGGACCTGTAATTAAAGTTATGACAGTTCAGTATTTCACCCCGGACCTGTAATTCAAGTTATGACAGCTCAGTATTTCACCCCGGACCTGTAATTAAAGTTATGACAGTTCAGTATTTCCCCCCGGACCTGTAATTAAAGTTATGACAGTTCAGTATTTCCCCCCGGACCTGTAATTAAAGTTATGACAGTTCAGTATTTCCCCCCGGACCTGTAATTAAAGTTATGACAGTTCAGTATTTCCCCCCGGACCTGTAATTAAAGTTATGACAGTTCAGTATTTCCCCCCGGACCTGTAATTAAAGTTATGACAGTTCAGTATTTCCCCCCGGACCTGTAATTAAAGTTATTACAGTTCAGTATTTCCCCCCGGACCTGTCTTTAAAGTTGTGACAGCTCAGTATTTCCACCGGACCTGTGTTTAAAGTTATGACAGTTCAGTATTTCCCCCCGGACCTGTAATTAAAGTTATGACAGTTCAGTATTTCCCCCCGGATCTGTAATTAAAGTTATGACAGTTCAGTATTTCCCCCCGGACCTGTAATTAAAATTATGACAGTTCAGTATTTCCCCCCGGACCTGTAATTAAAGTTATGACAGTTCAGTATTTCCCCCCGGACCTGTAATTAAAGTTATGACAGTTCAGTATTTCCCCCCGGACCTGTAATTAAAGTTATGACAGTTCAGTATTTCCCCCCGGACCTGTAATTAAAGTTATGACAGTTCAGTATTTCCCCCCGGACCTGTCTTTAACATTGTGACAGCTCAGTATTTCCCCCGGACCTGTAATTAAAGTTATGACAGTTCAGTATTTCCCCCGGACCTGTAATTAAAGTTATGACAGTTCAGTATTTCACCCCGGACCTGTAATTAAAGTTATGACAGTTCAGTATTTCACCCCGGACCTGTAATTAAAGTTATGACAGCTCAGTATTTCCCCCCGGACCTGTAATTAAAGTTATGACAGTTCAGTATTTCCCCCCGGACCTGTAATTAAAGTTATGACAGTTCAGTATTTCACCCGGACCTGTAATTAAAGTTATGACAGTTCAGTATTTCCCCCCGGACCTGTAATTAAAGTTATGACAGTTCAGTATTTCCACCCGGACCTGTAATTAAAGTTATGACAGTTCAGTATTTCCACCCGGACATGTCTTTAAAGTTGTGACAGCTCAGTATTTCCCCCGGACCTGTGTTTAAAGTTATGACAGTTCAGTATTTCCCCCCGGACCTGTAATTAAAGTTATGACAGTTCAGTATTTCCCCCCGGACCTGTAATTAAAGTTATGACAGTTCAGTATTTCCCCCCGGACCTGTAATTAAAGTTATGACAGTTCAGTATTTCCCCCCGGACCTGTAATTAAAGTTATGACAGTTCAGTATTTCACCCCGGACCTGTAATTAAAGTTATGACAGTTCAGTATTTCCCCCCCGGATCTGTAATTAAAGTTATGACAGTTCAGTATTTCACCCCGGACCTGTAATTAAAGTTATGACAGTTCAGTATTTTCCCCGGACCTGTAATTAAAGTTATGACAGTTCAGTATTTCCCCCCGGACCTGTGGTTAAAGTTATGACAGTTCAGTATTTCCCCCAGGACCTGTAATTAAAGTTATGACAGTTCAGTATTTCCCCCCGGACCTGTAATTAAAGTTATGACAGTTCAGTATTTCCCCCGGACCTGTAATTAAAGTTATGACAGTTCAGTATTTCCCCCAGGACCTGTAATTAAAGTTATGACAGTTCAGTATTTCCCCCAGGACCTGTAATTAAAGTTATGACAGTTCAGTGTTACCCCCCGGACCTGTAATTAAAGTTATGACAGTTCAGTATTTCCCCTCGGACCTATAATTAAAGTTATGACAGTTCAGTATGTCCCCCGGACCTGTAATTAAAGTTATGACAGTTCAGTATTTCCCCCCGGACCTGTAATTAAAGTTATGACAGCTCAGTATTTCCCCCCGGACCTGTAATTAAAGTTATGACAGTTCAGTATTTCACCCCGGACCTGTAATTAAAGTTATGACAGTTCAGTATTTCCCCCGGACCTGTAATTAAAGTTATGACAGTTCAGTATTTCACCCCGGACCTGTAATTAAAGTTATGACAGTTCAGTACTTCCCCCCGGACCTGTCTTTAAAGTTATGACAGTTCAGTATTTCCCCCGGACCTGTAATTAAAGTTATGACAGTTCAGTATTTCCCCCGGACCTGTAATTAAAGTTATGACAGTTCAGTATTTCACCCCGGACCTGTAATTAAAGTTATGACAGTTCAGTATTTCCCCCGGACCTGTAATTAAAGTTATGACAGTTCAGTATTACCCCCGTCCTGTAATTAAAGTTATGACAGTTCAGTATTTCCCCCCGGACCTGTAATTAAAGTTATGACAGTTCAGTATTTCCCCCGGCCCTGTAATTAAAGTTATGACGGTTCAGTATTTCCCCCCGGACCTGTAATTAAAGTTATGACAGTTCAGTATTACCCCCCGGACCTGTAATTAAAGTTATGACAGTTCAGTATTTCCCCCCAGACCTGTAATTAAAGTTATGACAGTTCAGTATTTCCCCCAGACCTGTAATTAAAGTTATGACAGTTCAGTATTTCCCCCCGGACCTGTAATTAAAGTTATGACAGTTCAGTATTTCCCCCCGGACCTGTAATTAAAGTTATGACAGTTCAGTATTTCCCCCCGGACCTGTAATTAAATTTATGACAGTTCAGTATTTCCCCCCGGACCTGTAATTAAAGTTATGACAGTTCAGTATTTCCCCCGGACCTGTAATTAAAGTTATGACAGTTCAGTATTTCCCCCCGGACCTGTAATTAAAGTTATGACAGTTCAGTATTTCCCCCCGGACCTGTAATTAAAGTTATGACAGTTCAGTATTTCCTCCAGGCCTGTAATTAAAGTTATGACAGTTCAGTATTACCCCCCGGACCTGTAATTAAAGTTATGACAGTTCAGAATTTCCCCCAGACCTGTAATTAAAGTTGTGACAGTTCAGTATTTCCCCCCGGACCTGTAATTAAAGTTATGACAGTTCAATATTTCCCCCCGGACCTGTAATTAAAGTTATGACAGTTCAGTATTTCCCCCGGACCTGTAATTAAAGTTATGACAGTTCAGTATTTCCCCCCGGACCTGTAATTAAAGTTATGACAGTTCAGTATTTCCCCCGGACATGTAATTAAAGTTATGACAGTTCAGTATTTCCCCCGGACCTGTAATTAAAGTTATGACATTTCAGTATTTCCCCCCGGACCTGTAATTAAAGTTATGACAGTTCAGTATTTCCCCCGGACCTGTAATTAAAGTTATGACAGTTCAGTATTTCCCCCCGGACCTGTAATTAAAGTTATGACAGTTCAGTATTTCCCCCCGGACCTGTAATTAAAGTTATGACAGTTCAGTATTTCCCCCCGGACCTGTCTTTAATGTTGTGACAGCTCAGAATTTCCCCCGGACCTGTAATTAAAGTTATGACAGTTCAGTATTTCCCCCGGACCTGTAATTAAAGTTATGACAGTTCAGTATTTCACCCGGACCTGTAATTAAAGTTATGACAGTTCAGTATTTCCCCCCGGACCTGTAATTCAAGTTATGACAGCTCAGTATTTCACCCCGGACCTGTAATTAAAGTTATGACAGTTCAGTATTTCCCCCCGGACCTGTAATTAAAGTTATGACAGTTCAGTATTTCCCCCCGGACCTGTAATTAAAGTTATGACAGTTCAGTATTTCCCCCCGGACCTGTAATTAAAGTTATGACAGTTCAGTATTTCCCCCCGGACCTGTAATTAAAGTTATGACAGTTCAGTATTTCCCCCCGGACCTGTAATTAAAGTTATGACAGTTCAGTATTTCCCCCCGGACCTGTAATTAAAGTTATTACAGTTCAGTATTTCCCCCCGGACCTGTCTTTAAAGTTGTGACAGCTCAGTATTTCCACCGGACCTGTGTTTAAAGTTATGACAGTTCAGTATTTCCCCCCGGACCTGTAATTAAAGTTATGACAGTTCAGTATTTCCCCCCGGATCTGTAATTAAAGTTATGACAGTTCAGTATTTCCCCCCGGACCTGTAATTAAAATTATGACAGTTCAGTATTTCCCCCCGGACCTGTAATTAAAGTTATGACAGTTCAGTATTTCCCCCCGGACCTGTAATTAAAGTTATGACAGTTCAGTATTTCCCCCCGGACCTGTAATTAAAGTTATGACAGTTCAGTATTTCCCCCCGGACCTGTAATTAAAGTTATGACAGTTCAGTATTTCACCCCGGACCTGTAATTAAAGTTATGACAGTTCAGTATTTCCCCCCGGACCTGTAATTAAAGTTATGACAGTTCAGTATTTCCCCCCGGACCTGTAATTAAAGTTATGACAGTTCAGTATTTCCCCCCGGACCTGTAATTAAAGTTATGACAGTTCAGTATTTCCCCCCGGACCTGTCTTTAACATTGTGACAGCTCAGTATTTCCCCCGGACCTGTAATTAAAGTTATGACAGTTCAGTATTTCCCCCGGACCTGTAATTAAAGTTATGACAGTTCAGTATTTCACCCCGGACCTGTAATTAAAGTTATGACAGTTCAGTATTTCCCCCCGGACCTGTAATTAAAGTTATGACAGTTCAGTATTTCCCCCCGGACCTGTAATTAAAGTTATGACAGTTCAGTATTTCCCCCCGGACCTGTAATTAAAGTTATGACAGTTCAGTATTTCCCCCCGGACCTGTAATTAAAGTTATGACAGTTCAGTATTTCCCCCCGGACCTGTAATTAAAGTTATGACAGTTCAGTATTTCCCCCCGGACCTGTAATTAAAGTTATTACAGTTCAGTATTTCCCCCCGGACCTGTCTTTAAAGTTGTGACAGCTCAGTATTTCCACCGGACCTGTGTTTAAAGTTATGACAGTTCAGTATTTCCCCCCGGACCTGTAATTAAAGTTATGACAGTTCAGTATTTCCCCCCGGATCTGTAATTAAAGTTATGACAGTTCAGTATTTCCCCCCGGACCTGTAATTAAAATTATGACAGTTCAGTATTTCCCCCCGGACCTGTAATTAAAGTTATGACAGTTCAGTATTTCCCCCCGGACCTGTAATTAAAGTTATGACAGTTCAGTATTTCCCCCCGGACCTGTAATTAAAGTTATGACAGTTCAGTATTTCCCCCCGGACCTGTAATTAAAGTTATGACAGTTCAGTATTTCCCCCCGGACCTGTCTTTAACATTGTGACAGCTCAGTATTTCCCCCGGACCTGTAATTAAAGTTATGACAGTTCAGTATTTCCCCCGGACCTGTAATTAAAGTTATGACAGTTCAGTATTTCACCCCGGACCTGTAATTAAAGTTATGACAGTTCAGTATTTCACCCCGGACCTGTAATTAAAGTTATGACAGCTCAGTATTTCCCCCCGGACCTGTAATTAAAGTTATGACAGTTCAGTATTTCCCCCCGGACCTGTAATTAAAGTTATGACAGTTCAGTATTTCACCCGGACCTGTAATTAAAGTTATGACAGTTCAGTATTTCCCCCCGGACCTGTAATTAAAGTTATGACAGTTCAGTATTTCCACCCGGACCTGTAATTAAAGTTATGACAGTTCAGTATTTCCACCCGGACATGTCTTTAAAGTTGTGACAGCTCAGTATTTCCCCCGGACCTGTGTTTAAAGTTATGACAGTTCAGTATTTCCCCCCGGACCTGTAATTAAAGTTATGACAGTTCAGTATTTCCCCCCGGACCTGTAATTAAAGTTATGACAGTTCAGTATTTCCCCCCGGACCTGTAATTAAAGTTATGACAGTTCAGTATTTCCCCCCGGACCTGTAATTAAAGTTATGACAGTTCAGTATTTCACCCCGGACCTGTAATTAAAGTTATGACAGTTCAGTATTTCCCCCCCGGATCTGTAATTAAAGTTATGACAGTTCAGTATTTCACCCCGGACCTGTAATTAAAGTTATGACAGTTCAGTATTTTCCCCGGACCTGTAATTAAAGTTATGACAGTTCAGTATTTCCCCCCGGACCTGTGGTTAAAGTTATGACAGTTCAGTATTTCCCCCAGGACCTGTAATTAAAGTTATGACAGTTCAGTATTTCCCCCCGGACCTGTAATTAAAGTTATGACAGTTCAGTATTTCCCCCGGACCTGTAATTAAAGTTATGACAGTTCAGTATTTCCCCCAGGACCTGTAATTAAAGTTATGACAGTTCAGTATTTCCCCCAGGACCTGTAATTAAAGTTATGACAGTTCAGTGTTACCCCCCGGACCTGTAATTAAAGTTATGACAGTTCAGTATTTCCCCTCGGACCTATAATTAAAGTTATGACAGTTCAGTATGTCCCCCGGACCTGTAATTAAAGTTATGACAGTTCAGTATTTCCCCCCGGACCTGTAATTAAAGTTATGACAGCTCAGTATTTCCCCCCGGACCTGTAATTAAAGTTATGACAGTTCAGTATTTCACCCCGGACCTGTAATTAAAGTTATGACAGTTCAGTATTTCCCCCGGACCTGTAATTAAAGTTATGACAGTTCAGTATTTCACCCCGGACCTGTAATTAAAGTTATGACAGTTCAGTACTTCCCCCCGGACCTGTCTTTAAAGTTATGACAGTTCAGTATTTCCCCCGGACCTGTAATTAAAGTTATGACAGTTCAGTATTTCCCCCGGACCTGTAATTAAAGTTATGACAGTTCAGTATTTCACCCCGGACCTGTAATTAAAGTTATGACAGTTCAGTATTTCCCCCGGACCTGTAATTAAAGTTATGACAGTTCAGTATTACCCCCGTCCTGTAATTAAAGTTATGACAGTTCAGTATTTCCCCCCGGACCTGTAATTAAAGTTATGACAGTTCAGTATTTCCCCCGGCCCTGTAATTAAAGTTATGACGGTTCAGTATTTCCCCCCGGACCTGTAATTAAAGTTATGACAGTTCAGTATTACCCCCCGGACCTGTAATTAAAGTTATGACAGTTCAGTATTTCCCCCCAGACCTGTAATTAAAGTTATGACAGTTCAGTATTTCCCCCAGACCTGTAATTAAAGTTATGACAGTTCAGTATTTCCCCCCGGACCTGTAATTAAAGTTATGACAGTTCAGTATTTCCCCCCGGACCTGTAATTAAAGTTATGACAGTTCAGTATTTCCCCCCGGACCTGTAATTAAATTTATGACAGTTCAGTATTTCCCCCCGGACCTGTAATTAAAGTTATGACAGTTCAGTATTTCCCCCGGACCTGTAATTAAAGTTATGACAGTTCAGTATTTCCCCCCGGACCTGTAATTAAAGTTATGACAGTTCAGTATTTCCCCCCGGACCTGTAATTAAAGTTATGACAGTTCAGTATTTCCTCCAGGCCTGTAATTAAAGTTATGACAGTTCAGTATTACCCCCCGGACCTGTAATTAAAGTTATGACAGTTCAGAATTTCCCCCAGACCTGTAATTAAAGTTGTGACAGTTCAGTATTTCCCCCCGGACCTGTAATTAAAGTTATGACAGTTCAATATTTCCCCCCGGACCTGTAATTAAAGTTATGACAGTTCAGTATTTCCCCCGGACCTGTAATTAAAGTTATGACAGTTCAGTATTTCCCCCCGGACCTGTAATTAAAGTTATGACAGTTCAGTATTTCCCCCGGACATGTAATTAAAGTTATGACAGTTCAGTATTTCCCCCGGACCTGTAATTAAAGTTATGACATTTCAGTATTTCCCCCCGGACCTGTAATTAAAGTTATGACAGTTCAGTATTTCCCCCGGACCTGTAATTAAAGTTATGACAGTTCAGTATTTCCCCCCGGACCTGTAATTAAAGTTATGACAGTTCAGTATTTCCCCCCGGACCTGTAATTAAAGTTATGACAGTTCAGTATTTCCCCCCGGACCTGTCTTTAATGTTGTGACAGCTCAGAATTTCCCCCGGACCTGTAATTAAAGTTATGACAGTTCAGTATTTCCCCCGGACCTGTAATTAAAGTTATGACAGTTCAGTATTTCACCCGGACCTGTAATTAAAGTTATGACAGTTCAGTATTTCCCCCCGGACCTGTAATTCAAGTTATGACAGCTCAGTATTTCACCCCGGACCTGTAATTAAAGTTATGACAGTTCAGTATTTCCCCCCGGACCTGTAATTAAAGTTATGACAGTTCAGTATTTCCCCCCGGACCTGTAATTAAAGTTATGACAGTTCAGTATTTCCCCCCGGACCTGTAATTAAAGTTATGACAGTTCAGTATTTCCCCCCGGACCTGTAATTAAAGTTATGACAGTTCAGTATTTCCCCCCGGACCTGTAATTAAAGTTATGACAGTTCAGTATTTCCCCCCGGACCTGTAATTAAAGTTATTACAGTTCAGTATTTCCCCCCGGACCTGTCTTTAAAGTTGTGACAGCTCAGTATTTCCACCGGACCTGTGTTTAAAGTTATGACAGTTCAGTATTTCCCCCCGGACCTGTAATTAAAGTTATGACAGTTCAGTATTTCCCCCCGGATCTGTAATTAAAGTTATGACAGTTCAGTATTTCCCCCCGGACCTGTAATTAAAATTATGACAGTTCAGTATTTCCCCCCGGACCTGTAATTAAAGTTATGACAGTTCAGTATTTCCCCCCGGACCTGTAATTAAAGTTATGACAGTTCAGTATTTCCCCCCGGACCTGTAATTAAAGTTATGACAGTTCAGTATTTCCCCCCGGACCTGTAATTAAAGTTATGACAGTTCAGTATTTCACCCCGGACCTGTAATTAAAGTTATGACAGTTCAGTATTTCCCCCCGGACCTGTAATTAAAGTTATGACAGTTCAGTATTTCCCCCCGGACCTGTAATTAAAGTTATGACAGTTCAGTATTTCCCCCCGGACCTGTAATTAAAGTTATGACAGTTCAGTATTTCCCCCCGGACCTGTCTTTAACATTGTGACAGCTCAGTATTTCCCCCGGACCTGTAATTAAAGTTATGACAGTTCAGTATTTCCCCCGGACCTGTAATTAAAGTTATGACAGTTCAGTATTTCACCCCGGACCTGTAATTAAAGTTATGACAGTTCAGTATTTCACCCCGGACCTGTAATTAAAGTTATGACAGCTCAGTATTTCCCCCCGGACCTGTAATTAAAGTTATGACAGTTCAGTATTTCCCCCCGGACCTGTAATTAAAGTTATGACAGTTCAGTATTTCACCCGGACCTGTAATTAAAGTTATGACAGTTCAGTATTTCCCCCCGGACCTGTAATTAAAGTTATGACAGTTCAGTATTTCCACCCGGACCTGTAATTAAAGTTATGACAGTTCAGTATTTCCACCCGGACATGTCTTTAAAGTTGTGACAGCTCAGTATTTCCCCCGGACCTGTGTTTAAAGTTATGACAGTTCAGTATTTCCCCCCGGACCTGTAATTAAAGTTATGACAGTTCAGTATTTCCCCCCGGACCTGTAATTAAAGTTATGACAGTTCAGTATTTCCCCCCGGACCTGTAATTAAAGTTATGACAGTTCAGTATTTCCCCCCGGACCTGTAATTAAAGTTATGACAGTTCAGTATTTCACCCCGGACCTGTAATTAAAGTTATGACAGTTCAGTATTTCCCCCCCGGATCTGTAATTAAAGTTATGACAGTTCAGTATTTCACCCCGGACCTGTAATTAAAGTTATGACAGTTCAGTATTTTCCCCGGACCTGTAATTAAAGTTATGACAGTTCAGTATTTCCCCCCGGACCTGTGGTTAAAGTTATGACAGTTCAGTATTTCCCCCAGGACCTGTAATTAAAGTTATGACAGTTCAGTATTTCCCCCCGGACCTGTAATTAAAGTTATGACAGTTCAGTATTTCCCCCGGACCTGTAATTAAAGTTATGACAGTTCAGTATTTCCCCCAGGACCTGTAATTAAAGTTATGACAGTTCAGTATTTCCCCCAGGACCTGTAATTAAAGTTATGACAGTTCAGTGTTACCCCCCGGACCTGTAATTAAAGTTATGACAGTTCAGTATTTCCCCTCGGACCTATAATTAAAGTTATGACAGTTCAGTATGTCCCCCGGACCTGTAATTAAAGTTATGACAGTTCAGTATTTCCCCCCGGACCTGTAATTAAAGTTATGACAGCTCAGTATTTCCCCCCGGACCTGTAATTAAAGTTATGACAGTTCAGTATTTCACCCCGGACCTGTAATTAAAGTTATGACAGTTCAGTATTTCCCCCGGACCTGTAATTAAAGTTATGACAGTTCAGTATTTCACCCCGGACCTGTAATTAAAGTTATGACAGTTCAGTACTTCCCCCCGGACCTGTCTTTAAAGTTATGACAGTTCAGTATTTCCCCCGGACCTGTAATTAAAGTTATGACAGTTCAGTATTTCCCCCGGACCTGTAATTAAAGTTATGACAGTTCAGTATTTCACCCCGGACCTGTAATTAAAGTTATGACAGTTCAGTATTTCCCCCGGACCTGTAATTAAAGTTATGACAGTTCAGTATTTCACACCGGACCTGTAATTAACGTTATGACAGTTCAGTATTTCCACCCGGACCTGTCTTTAAAGTTATGACAGTTCAGTATTTCACCCCGGACCTGTAATTAAAGTCATGACAGTTCAGTATTTCCCCCCGGACCTGTCTTTAAAGTTATGACAGTTCAGTATTTCACCCCGGACCTGTAATTAAAGTTATGACAGTTCAGTATTCCTTCCAGGCCCTGTGTTTAAAGTTGTGACAGTTCAGTATTTCCCCCCGGACCTGTAATTAAAGTTATGACAGTTCAGTATTTCCCCCCGGACCTGTAATTAAAGTTATGACAGTTCAGTATTACCCCCCGTCCTGTAATTAAAGTTATGACAGTTCAGTATTTCCCCCCGGACCTGTAATTAAAGTTATGACAGTTCAGTATTTCCCCCGGCCCTGTAATTAAAGTTATGACAGTTCAGTATTTCCCCCCGGACCTGTAATTAAAGTTATGACAGTTCAGTATTACCCCCCGGACCTGTAATTAAAGTTATGACAGTTCAGTATTTCCCCCCAGACCTGTAATTAAAGTTATGACAGTTCAGTATTTCCCCCAGACCTGTAATTAAAGTTATGACAGTTCAGTATTTCCCCCCGGACCTGTAATTAAAGTTATGACAGTTCAGTATTTCCCCCCGGACCTGTAATTAAAGTTATGACAGTTCAGTATTTCCCCCCGGACCTGTAATTAAATTTATGACAGTTCAGTATTTCCCCCCGGACCTGTAATTAAAGTTATGACAGTTCAGTATTTCCCCCGGACCTGTAATTAAAGTTATGACAGTTCAGTATTTCCCCCCGGACCTGTAATTAAAGTTATGACAGTTCAGTATTTCCCCCCGGACCTGTAATTAAAGTTATGACAGTTCAGTATTTCCTCCAGGCCTGTAATTAAAGTTATGACAGTTCAGTATTACCCCCCGGACCTGTAATTAAAGTTATGACAGTTCAGTATTTCCCCCAGACCTGTAATTAAAGTTGTGACAGTTCAGTATTTCCCCCCGGACCTGTAATTAAAGTTATGACAGTTCAATATTTCCCCCCGGACCTGTAATTAAAGTTATGACAGTTCAGTATTTCCCCCGGACCTGTAATTAAAGTTATGACAGTTCAGTATTTCCCCCCGGACCTGTAATTAAAGTTATGACAGTTCAGTATTTCCCCCGGACCTGTAATTAAAGTTATGACAGTTCAGTATTTCCCCCGGACCTGTAATTAAAGTTATGACATTTCAGTATTTCCCCCCGGACCTGTAATTAAAGTTATGACAGTTCAGTATTTCCCCCGGACCTGTAATTAAAGTTATGACAGTTCAGTATTTCCCCCCGGACCTGTAATTAAAGTTATGACAGTTCAGTATTTCCCCCCGGACCTGTAATTAAAGTTATGACAGTTCAGTATTTCCCCCCGGACCTGTCTTTAATGTTGTGACAGCTCAGTATTTCCCCCGGACCTGTAATTAAAGTTATGACAGTTCAGTATTTCCCCCGGACCTGTAATTAAAGTTATGACAGTTCAGTATTTCACCCGGACCTGTAATTAAAGTTATGACAGTTCAGTATTTCACCCCGGACCTGTAATTCAAGTTATGACAACTCAGTATTTCACCCCGGACCTGTAATTAAAGTTATGACAGTTCAGTATTTCCCCCCGGACCTGTAATTAAAGTTATGACAGTTCAGTATTTCCCCCCGGACCTGTAATTAAAGTTATGACAGTTCAGTATTTCCCCCCGGACCTGTAATTAAAGTTATGACAGTTCAGTATTTCCCCCCGGACCTGTAATTAAAGTTATGACAGTTCAGTATTTCCCCCCGGACCTGTAATTAAAGTTATGACAGTTCAGTATTTCCCCCCGGACCTGTAATTAAAGTTATTACAGTTCAGTATTTCCCCCCGGACCTGTCTTTAAAGTTGTGACAGCTCAGTATTTCCACCGGACCTGTGTTTAAAGTTATGACAGTTCAGTATTTCCCCCCGGACCTGTAATTAAAGTTATGACAGTTCAGTATTTCCCCCCGGATCTGTAATTAAAGTTATGACAGTTCAGTATTTCCCCCCGGACCTGTAATTAAAATTATGACAGTTCAGTATTTCCCCCCGGACCTGTAATTAAAGTTATGACAGTTCAGTATTTCCCCCCGGACCTGTAATTAAAGTTATGACAGTTCAGTATTTCCCCCCGGACCTGTAATTAAAGTTATGACAGTTCAGTATTTCCCCCCGGACCTGTAATTAAAGTTATGACAGTTCAGTATTTCACCCCGGACCTGTAATTAAAGTTATGACAGTTCAGTATTTCCCCCGGACCTGTAATTAAAGTTATGACAGTTCAGTATTTCCCCCCGGACCTGTGGTTAAAGTTATGACAGTTCAGTATTTCCCCCAGGACCTGTAATTAAAGTTATGACAGTTCAGTATTTCCCCCCGGACCTGTAATTAAAGTTATGACAGTTCAGTATTTCCCCCCGGACCTGTAATTAAAGTTATGACAGTTCAGTATTTCCCCCAGGACCTGTAATTAAAGTTATGACAGTTCAGTATTTCCCCCCGGACCTGTAATTAAAGTTATGACAGTTCAGTATTTCCCCCAGGACCTGTAATTAAAGTTATGACAGTTCAGTATTTCCCCCAGGACCTGTAATTAAAGTTATGACAGTTCAGTATTACCCCCCGGACCTGTAATTAAAGTTATGACAGTTCAGTATTTCCCCCCGGACCTGTAATTAAAGTTATGACAGTTCAGTATTTCCCCCGGACCTGTAATTAAAGTTATGACAGTTCAGTATTTCACCCCGGACCTGTAATTAAAGTTATGACAGTTCAGTATTTCCCCCGGACCTGTAATTAAAGTTATGACAGTTCAGTATTTCACCCCGGACCTGTAATTAAAGTTATGACAGTTCAGTATTTCCCCCCGGACCTGTCTTTAAAGTTATGACAGTTCAGTATTTCACCCCGGACCCGTAATTAAAGTTATGACAGTTCAGTATTTCCCCCGGACCTGTAATTAAAGTTATGACAGTTCAGTATTTCACCCCGGACCTGTAATTAAAGTTATGACAGTTCAGTATTTCCCCCCGGACCTGTAATTAAAGTTATGACAGTTCAGTATTTCCCCCCGGACCTGTCTTTAAAGTTATGACAGTTCAGTATTTCACCCCGGAACTGTAATTAAAGTTATGACAGTTCAGTATTTCCCCCCGGACCTGTAAATAAAGTTATGACAGTTCAGTATTTCCCTCCGGACCTGTAATTAAAGTTATGACAGTTCAGTATTTCCCCCCGGACCTGTAATTAAAGTTATGACAGTTCAGTATTTCCCCCGGACCTGTCTTTAAAGTTATGACAGTTCAGTACTTCCCCCGGACCTGTAATTAAAGTTATGACAGTTCAGTATTTCCCCCCGGACCTGTAATTAAAGTTATGACAGCTCAGTATTTCCCCCCGGACCTGTAATTAAAGTTATGACAGTTCAGTATTTCCCCCCGGACCTGTAATTAAAGTTATGACAGCTCAGTATTACCCCCCGGACCTGTAATTAAAGTTATGACAGCTCAGTATTTCCCCCAGGACTTGTCTTCAAAGTTGCGAAAGTTCAGTATTGCCCCAAGAACCTGTGTTTAAAGTTGTGACAGCTCAGTATTTCCCCCAAGACCAGTGTTTAAAGTTGTGACAGCTCAGTATTACCCCCAAGACCAGTGTTTAAACTTGTGACAGCTCAGTATTTCCCCCAGGACATGTCTTTATATTTGTGACAGCCCGGTATTTCCCCCAGGACCTGCCTTTCACGTTGTGACAGATTAGCATTTCCTCCAGGCCCTGTATGTACCGTTGTGACAGTTCAGAATTTCCCCCAGGCACCGTGTTTAAAGTTGTTACAGTTCAGTATTTCCTCCAGGCCCTGTGTTTACAGTTGTGACATTTCAGAATTTCACCCAGGACCTGTCTTTAAAGTTGTGACAGCTCAGTATTTCCCCCAGGACCTGTGTTTAAAGTTGTGACGGCTCAGTATTTCCCCCAAGACCTGTGTTTAAAGTTGTGACAGTTCAGTATTTCCCCCAGGACCTGTGTTTCAAGTTGTGACAGTTCAGTATTTCCCCCAGGACCTGTGTTTCAAGTTGTGACAGCTCAGTATTTCCCCCAGTACCTGTGTTTAAAGTTGTGACAGTTCAGTATTTCCCCCAGGACCTGTGTTTAAAGTTGTGACAGTTCAGTATTTCCCCCAGGACCTGTGTTTAAAGTTGTGACGGCTCAGTATTTCCCCCAGGACCTGTGTTTAAAGTTGTGACAGTTCAGTATTTCCCCCAGGTCCTGTCTTTAAAGTTGTGAGAGCTCAGTATTTCCCCCAGGTCCTGTCTTTAAAGTTGTGAGAGCTCAGTATTTCCCCCGGGACCTGTGCTTACAATTGTGACAGATCAGTATTTCCTCCAGGCCTTGTGTTTAAATTTGTGACAGTTCAGTATTTCCCCCAGGACCTGTGTTTAAAGTTGTGAGAGCTCAGTATTTCCCCCAGTACCTGTGTTTAAAGTTGTGACAGCTCAGTATTTCCCCCAGGACATGTCTTTAATGTTGTGACAGCTCAGTATTTCCCCCAGGACATGTCTTTAAAGTTGTGACAGTTCAGTATTTCCCCCAGGACCTGTGTTTAAAGTTGTGACAGCTCAGTATTTCCCCCAGGACATGTCTTTAATGTTGTGACAGCTCAGTATTTCCCCCAGGACATGTCTTTAAAGTTGTGACAGTTCAGTATTTCCCCCAGGCCCTGTGTTTAAAGTTGTGAGAGCTCAGTATTTCCCCCAGTACCTGTGTTTAAAGTTGTGACAGTTCAATGTTTCCCCCAAGACCTGTCTTTAAAGTTGTGACAGTTCAGTATTTCCCCCAGGCCCTGTGTTTACCGTTGTGACAGTTCAGTCTTTCCCCCAAGACCAGTGTTTAAAGTTGTGACAGCTCAGTAATTCCCCAAGGACATGTCTCTAAAGTTGTGACTGCTCAGTATTTCCCCCAGGACCTGTCTTTAAAGTTGTGACAGATTAGCATTTCCTCCAGGCCCTGTATTTACCGTTGTGACTTTTCAGAATTTCCCCCAGGCACCGTGTTTAAAGTTGTTACAGTTCAGTATTTCCTCCAGGCCCTGTGTTTACATTTGTGACAGCTCAGAATTTCCCTCAGGCCCTTTGTTTACAGTTGTGACAGCTCAGTATTTCCCTCAGGACATGTCTTTAAAGATGTGACAGCTCAGTATTTTACCCAGGCCCTGTCTTTAAAGTTGTGACAGCTCAATATTTCCACCAGGACCTGTCTTTAAAGTTGTGACAGCTCAGTATTTACCCCAGGACATGTCTTCAAAGTTGTGCCAGCTCAGTATTTCCCCCAGGACCTGTCTTTAAAGTTGTGACAGCTCAGCATTTCCCCTGGACCTGTCTTCAAAGTGGTGACAGTTCAGCATTTCCCCTGGACCTGTCTTTGAAGTTATGACAGCTCAATATTTCCACCAGGACCTGTCTTTAAAGTTGTGCCAGCTCAGTATTTCCCCCAGGACCTGTCTTTAAAGTTGTGACAGCTCAGTATTTACCCCAGGACATGTCTTCAAAGTTGTGCCAGCTCAGTATTTCCCCCAGGACCTGTCTTTAAAGTGGTGACAGTTCAGTATTTCACCCAGGTCCTGTCTTCAAAGTGGTGCCAGCTCAATATTTCCCCCAGGACCTGTCTTTAAAGTGGTGACAGTTCAGTATTTCCCCCAGGACCTGTCTTCAAAGTGGTGCCAGCTCAGTATTTCCCCCAGCACCTGTGGTTAAAGAAGTGAAAGTTGAGTATTTCCCCCAGGACCTGACTTTGAAGTTGTGACAGCTCAATATTTCGCCCAGGACCTGTCTTTAAAGATGTGAGAGCTCAGTATTTGCCCCAGGACCTGTCTTTAAAGTTGTGACAGCTCAATATTTCGCCCAGGACCTGTCTTTAAAGTTGTGACAGCTCAGCATTTGCCCCAGGACCTGTGTATAAAGTTGTGACAGCTCATTATTTCCCCCAGTACCTGTGTTTAAAGAAGTGACAGTTCAGTGTTTCCCCCAAGACCTGTCTTTAATGTTGTGACAGCTCAGTATTTCCTCCAGGCCTTGTGTTTAAATTTGCGACAGCTCAGTATTTCCCCCAGACCCTGTGCTTAAATTTGTGACAGTTCAGTATTTGCTCCAGACCCTGTGTTTAAATTTGTGACAGTTCAGTATTTCCTCCAGGCCCCTGTGTTTAAATTTGTGACAGTTCAGTATTTCCTCCAGGCCTTGTGTTTAAATTTGTGACAGTTCAGTATTTACTCCAGGCCTTGTGTTTAAATTTGTGACAGTTCAGTATTTACTCCAGGCCCTGTGTTTAAATTTGTGACAGTTCAGTATTTCCTCCAGCCCCTGTGTTTAAATTTGTGACAGTTCAGTATTTACTCCAGGCCCTGTGTTTAAATTTGTGACAGTTCAGTATTTCCTCCAGGCCATGTGTTTAAATTTGTGACAGTTCAGTATTTCCTCCAGGCCATGTGTTTAAATTTGTGACAGTTCAGTATTTACTCCAGGCCTTGTGTTTAAATTTGTGACAGTTCAGTATTTACTCCAGGCCCTGTGTTTAAATTTGTGACAGTTCAGTATTTACTCCAGGCCTTGTGTTTAAATTTGTGACAGTTCAGTATTTACTCCAGGCCCTGTGTTTAAATTTGTGACAGTTCAGTATTTCCTCCAGCCACTGTGTTTAAATTTGTGACAGTTCAGTATTTACTCCAGGCCCTGTGTTTAAATTTGTGACAGTTCAGTATTTCCTCCAGCCACTGTGTTTAAATTTGTGACAGTTCAGTATTTACTCCAGGCCATGTGTTTAAATTTGTGACAGTTCAGTATTTACTCCAGGCCCTGTGTTTAAATTTGTGACAGTTCAGTATTTACTCCAGACCCTGTGTTTAAATTTGTGACAGTTCAGTATTTACTCCAGGCCCTGTGTTTAAATTTGTGACAGTTCAGTATTTACTCCAGGCCTTGTGTTTAAATTTGTGACAGTTCAGTATTTACTCCAGGCCCTGTGTTTAAATTTGTGACAGTTCAGTATTTACTCCAGGCCCTGTGTTTAAATTTGTGACAGTTCAGTATTTACTCCAGGCCTTGTGTTTAAATTTGTGACAGTTCAGTATTTACTCCAGGCCCTGTGTTTAAATTTGTGACAGTTCAGTATTTCCTCCAGGCCCTGTGCTTAAATTTGTGACAGTTCAGTATTTCCTCCAGGTCCTGTGTTTAAATTTGTGACAGATCAGTATTTACTCCAGGCCTTGTGTTTCAATTTGTGACAGATCAGTATTTACTCCAGGCCTTGTGTTTAAATTTGTGACAGTTCAGTATTTACTCCAGGCCCTGTGCTTAAATTTGTGACAGTTCAGTATTTCCTCCAGGCCCTGTGCTTAAATTTGTGACAGTTCAGTATTTCCTCCAGGCCCTGTGTTTAAATTTGTGACAGATCAGTATTTACTCCAAGCCTTGTGTTTAAATTTGTGAGAGTTCAGTATTTCCTCCAGGCCTTGTGTTTAAATTTGTGAGAGTTCAGTATTTCCTCCAGGCCTTGTGTTTAAATTTGTGACAGTTCAGTATTTCCTCCAGGCCTTGTGTTTAAATTTGTGACAGTTCAGTATTTCCTCCAGGCCTTGTGTTTAAATTTGTGACAGTTCAGTATTTCCTCCAGGCTCTGTGTTTAAATTTGTGACAGTTCAGTCTTTCCTCCAGGCCTTGTGTTTAAATTTGTGACAGTTCAGTATTTCCCCCAGGCCTTGTGTTTAAATTTGTGACAGTTCAGTATTTCCTCCAGGCCTTGTGTTTAAATTTGTGACAGTTCAGTATTTCCTCCAGGCCTTGTGTTTAAATTTGTGACAGTTCAGTATTTCCTCCAGGCTCTGTGTTTAAATTTGTGACAGTTCAGTCTTTCCTCCAGGCCTTGTGTTTAAATTTGTGACAGTTCAGTATTTCCTCCAGGCCTTGTGTTTAAATTTGTGACAGTTCAGTATTTACTCCAGCCACTGTGTTTAAATTTCCTACAGCTCAGTATTTCCTCCAGGCCTTGTGTTTAAACTTGTGACCGTTCAGCATTTCCTCCAGGCCTTGTGTTTAAATTTGTGACATTTCAGCATTTTCTCCAGGCCTTGTGTTTAAATTTGTGACAGTTCAGTATTTACTCCAGCCACTGTGTTTAAATTTCCTACAGCTCAGTATTTCCTCCAGGCCTTGTGTTTAAATTTGTGACAGTTCAGTATTTCCTCCAGGCCTTGTGTTTAAATTTGTGACAGTTCAGTATTTCCTCCAGGCCTTGTGTTTAAATTTGTGAGAGTTCAGTATTTCCTCCAGGCCTTGTGTTTAAATTTGTGACAGTTCAGTATTTCCTCCAGGCCTTGTGTTTAAATTTGTGACAGTTCAGTATTTCCTCCAGGCCTTGTGTTTAAATTTGTGACAGTTCAGTATTTCCTCCAGGCCTTGTGTTTAAATTTGTGACAGTTCAGTATTTCCTCCAGGCCTTGTGTTTAAATTTGTGACAGTTCAGTATTTCCTCCAGGCCCTGTGTTTAAATTTGTAACAGTTCAGTATTTCCTCCAGGCATTGTGTTTAAATTTGTGACAGTTCAGTATTTACTCCAGGCCCTGTGTTTAAATTTGTAACAGTTCAGTATTTCCTCCAGGCCCTGTGTTTAAATTTGTGACAGTTCAGTATTTCCTCCAGGCCTTGTGTTTAAATTTGTGACAGTTCAGTATTTCCTCCAGGCCTTGTGTTTAAATTTGTGACAGTTCAGTATTTCCTCCAGGCCTTGTGTTTAAGTTTGTGACAGTTCAGTATTTCCTCCAGGCCCTGTGTTTAAATTTGTGACAGTTCAGTATTTCCTCCAGGCCCTGTGTTTAAATTTGTAACAGTTCAGTATTTCCTCCAGGCATTGTGTTTAAATTTGTGACAGTTCAGTATTTACTCCAGGCCCTGTGTTTAAATTTGTAACAGTTCAGTATTTCCTCCAGGCCCTGTGTTTAAATTTGTGACAGTTCAGTATTTCCTCCAGGCCTTGTGTTTAAATTTGTGACAGTTCAGTATTTCCTCCAGGCCTTGTGTTTAAATTTGTGACAGTTCAGTATTTCCTCCAGGCCCTGTGTTTAAATTTGTAACAGTTCAGTATTTCCTCCATGCCTTGTGTTTAAATTTGTGACAGTTCAGTATTTCCTCCAGGCCCTGTGTTTAAATTTGTGACAGTTCAGTATTTACTCCAGGCCCTGTGTTTAAATTTGTAACAGTTCAGTATTTCCTCCAGGCCTTGTGTTTAAATTTGTGACAGTTCAGTATTTACTCCAGGCCTTGTGTTTAAATTTGTGACAGTTCAGTATTTCCTCCAGGCCTTGTGTTTAAATTTGTGACAGTTCAGTATTTCCTCCAGGCCTTGTGTTTAAATTTGTGACAGTTCAGTATTTACTCCAGACCCTGTGTTTAAATTTGTAACAGTTCAGTATTTCCTCCAGGCATTGTGTTTAAATTTCTTACAGCTCAGTATTTCCTCCAGGTCCTGTGTTTAAAGTTGTGAGAGCTCAATATTTCCCCCTGGAACTGTCCTTAAAGTGGTGACAGTTCAGTATTTCCTCCAGCCCCTGTGTTTAAATTTGTGACAGTTCAGTATTTCCTCCAGGCCTTGTGTTTAAATTTGTGACAGTTCAGTATTTCCTCCAGGCCCTGTGTTTAAATTTGTGACAGTTCAGTATTTCCTCCAGGCCTTGTGTTTAAATTTGTGACAGTTCAGTATTTACTCCAGGCCCTGTGTTTAAATTTGTGACAGTTCAGCATTTTCTCCAGACCCTGTGTTTAAATTTGTGACAGTTCAGTATTTCCTCCAGCCACTGTGTTTAAATTTGTGACAGTTCAGTATTTCCTCCAGGCCCTGTGTTTAAATTTGTGACAGTTCAGTATTTACTCCAGGCCCTGTGTTTAAATTTGTGACAGTTCAGTATTTACTCCAGACCCTGTGTTTAAATTTGTGACAGTTCAGTATTTCCTCCAGCCACTGTGTTTAAATTTGTGACAGTTCAGTATTTCCTCCAGGCCTTGTGTTTAAATTTGTGACAGTTCAGTATTTCCTCCAGGCCTTGTGTTTAAATTTGTGGCAGTTCAGTATTTCCTCCAGCCACTGTGTTTAAATATGTGACAGTTCAGTATTTCCTCCAGGCCCTGTGTTTAAATTTGTGACAGTTCAGTATTTCCTCCAGGCCCTGTGTTTAAATTTGTGACAGTTCAGTATTTCCTCCAGGCCTTGTGTTTAAATTTGTGACAGTTCAGTATTTCCTCCAGGCCTTGTGCTTAAATTTGTGACAGTTCAGTATTTCCTCCAGGCCCTGTGTTTAAATTTGTGACAGTTCAGTATTTCCTCCAGGCCTTGTGCTTAAATTTGTGACAGTTCAGTATTTCATCCAGGCCCTGTGTTTAAATTTGTGACAGTACAGTATTTCCTCCAGGCCTTGTGCTTAAATTTGTGACAGTTCAGTATTTCCTCCAGGCCCTGTGTTTAAATTTGTGACAGTTCAGTATTTCCTCCAGCCACTGTGTTTAAATTTGTGACAGTTCAGTATTTCCTCCAGGCCTTGTGTTTAAATTTGTGACAGTTCAGTATTTCCTTCAGGCCTTGTGTTTAAATTTGTGACAGTTCAGTATTTCCTCCAGGCCCTGTGTTTAAATTTGTGACAGTTCAGTATTTCCTCCAGCCACTGTGTTTAAATTTGTGACAGTTCAGTATTTCCTCCAGGCCCTGTGTTTAAATTTGTGACTGTTCAGTATTTACTCCAGGCCCTGTGTTTAAATTTGTGACAGTTCAGTATTTACTCCAGACCCTGTGTTTAAATTTGTGACAGTTCAGTATTTCCTCCAGACCCTGTGTTTAAATTTGTGACAGTTCAGTATTTCCTCCAGACCCTGTGTTTAAATTTGTGACAGTTCAGTATTTCCTCCAGGCCCTGTGTTTAAATTTGTGACAGTTCAGTATTTCCTCCAGCCACTGTGTTTAAATTTGTGACAGTTCAGTATTTCCTCCAGGCCCTGTGTTTAAATTTGTGACAGTTCAGTATTTACTCCAGGCCCTGTGTTTAAATTTGTGACAGTTCAGTATTTACTCCAGACCCTGTGTTTAAATTTGTGACAGTTCAGTATTTCCTCCAGCCACTGTGTTTAAATTTGTGACAGTTCAGTATTTCCTCCAGGCCCTGTGTTTAAATTTGTGACAGTTCAGTATTTACTCCAGGCCCTGTGTTTAAATTTGTGACAGTTCAGTATTTACTCCAGGCCCTGTGTTTAAATTTGTGACAGTTCAGTATTTCCTCCAGCCACTGTGTTTAAATTTGTGACAGTTCAGTATTTCCTCCAGGCCTTGTGTTTAAATTTGTGACAGTTCAGTATTTCCTCCAGGCCTTGTGTTTAAATTTGTGGCAGTTCAGTATTTCCTCCAGGCCTTGTGTTTAAATTTGTGACAGTTCAGTATTTCCTCCAGGCCTTGTGTTTAAATTTGTGACAGTACAGTATTTCCTCCAGGCCTTGTGTTTAAATTTGTGACAGTTCAGTATTTCCTCCAGGCCTTGTGTTTAAATTTGTGGCAGTTCAGTATTTCCTCCAGGCCTTGTGTTTAAATTTGTGACAGTTCAGTATTTCCTCCAGGCCTTGTGTTTAAATTTGTGACAGTTCAGTATTTCCTCCAGGCCTTGTGTTTAAATTTGTGACAGTTCAGTATTTTCTCCAGGCCTTGTGTTTAAATTTGTGACAGTTCAGTATTTTCTCCAGGCCTTGTGTTTAAATTTGTGACAGTTCAGTATTTCCTCCAGCCACTGTGTTTAAATTTGTGACAGATCAGTATTTACTACAGGCCCTGAGTTTAAATTTGTGACAGTTCAGTATTTCCTCCAGGCCTTGTGTTTAAATTTGTGACAGTTCAGTATTTCCTCCAGGCCTTGTGTTTAAATTTGTGACAGTTCAGTATTTCCTCCAGGCCTTGTGTTTAAATTTGTGACAGTTCAGTATTTCCTCCAGGCCTTGTGTTTAAATTTGTGACAGTTCAGTATTTCCTCCAGGCCTTGTGTTTAAATTTGTGACAGTTCAGTATTTCCTCCAGGCCTTGTGTTTAAATTTGTGACAGTTCAGTATTTCCTCCAGGCCCTGTGTTTAAATTTGTGACAGTTCAGTATTTCCTCCAGGCCTTGTGTTTAAATTTGTGACAGTTCAGTATTTCCTCCAGGCCTTGTGTTTAAATTTGTGACAGTTCAGTATTTCCTCCAGGCCTTGTGTTTAAATTTGTGACAGTTCAGTATTTCCTCCAGGCCTTGTGTTTAAATTTGTGACAGTTCAGTATTTCCTCCAGGCCTTGTGTTTAAATTTGTGACAGTTCAGTATTTCCTCCAGTCCCTGTGTTTAAATTTGTGACAGTTCAGTATTTCCTCCAGGCCCTGTGTTTAAATTTGTGACAGTTCAGTATTTCCTCCAGGCCCTGTGTTTAAATTTGTGACAGTTCAGTATTTCCTCCAGGCCTTGTGTTTAAATTTGTGACAGTTCAGTATTTCCTCCAGGCCTTGTGTTTAAATTTGTGACAGTTCAGTATTTCCTCCAGGCCTTGTGTTTAAATTTGTGACAGTTCAGTATTTCCTCCAGGCCTTGTGTTTAAATTTGTGACAGTTCAGTATTTCCCTCCAGGAACTGTGTTTAAAGTTGTGACAGCTCAGTATTTACCCCAGGCCTTGTGTTTAAATTTGTGACAGTTCAGTATTTCCTCCAGGCCTTGTGTTTAAATTTGTGACAGTTCAGTATTTCCTCCAGGCCTTGTGTTTAAATTTGTGACAGTTCATTATTTCCTCCAGGCCATGTGTTTAAATTTGTGACAGCTCAGTATTACCTCCAGGAACTGTGTTTAAAGTTGTGACAGTTCAGTATTTCCTCCAGGCCTTGTGTTTAAATTTGTGACAGTTCAGTATTTACTCCAGGCCTTGTGTTTAAATTTGTGACAGTTCAGTATTTCCTCCAGGCCTTGTGTTTAAATTTGTGACAGTTCAGTATTTACTCCAGGCCTTGTGTTTAAATTTGTGACAGTTCAGTATTTCCTCCAGCCACTGTGTTTAAATTTGTGACAGATCAGTATTTCCTCCAGACACTGTGTTTAAATTTGTGACAGTTCAGTATTTCCTCCAGGCCTTGTGTTTAAATTTGTGACAGTTCAGTATTTCCTCCAGGCCTTGTGTTTAAATTTGTGACAGTTCAGTATTTCCTCCAGGCCTTGTGTTTAAATTTGTGACAGTTCAGTATTTCCTCCAGACCCTGTGTTTAAATTTGTGACAGTTCAGTATTTACTCCAGCCACTGTGTTTAAATTTCCTACAGCTCAGTATTTCCTCCAGGCCTTGTGTTTAAATTTGTGACAGTTCAGTATTTACTACAGGCCCTGTGTTTAAATTTGTGACAGTTCAGTATTTCCTCCAGGCCTTGTGTTTTAATTTGTGACAGTTCAGTATTTACTACAGGCCCTGTGTTTAAATTTGTGACAGTTCAGTATTTCCTCCAGGCCTTGTGTTTAAATTTGTGACAGTTCAGTATTTACTACAGGCCCTGTGTTTAAATTTGTGACAGTTCAGTATTTCCTCCAGGCCTTGTGTTTAAATTTGTGTTAGTTCAGTATTTCCTCCAGGCCTTGTGTTTAAATTTGTGACAGTTCAGTATTTCCTCCAGGCCCTGTGTTTAAATTTGTGACAGTTCAGTATTTACTCCAGGCCCTGTGTTTAAATTTGTAACAGTTCAGTATTTCCTCCAGGCCCTGTGTTTAAATTTGTGACAGTTCAGTATTTCCTCCAGGCCTTGTGTTTAAATTTGTGACAGTTCAGTATTTCCTCCAGGCCTTGTGTTTAAATTTGTGAGAGTTCAGTATTTCCTCCAGGCCTTGTGTTTAAATTTGTGACAGTTCAGTATTTCCTCCAGGCCTAGTGTTTAAATTTGTGACAGTTCAGTATTTCCTCCAGGCATTGTGATTAAATTTGTGAGAGTTCAGTATTTCCTCCAGGCCTTGTGTTTAAATTTGTGAGAGTTCAGTATTTCCTCCAGGCCTTGTGTTTAAATTTGTAACAGTTCAGTATTTCCTCCAGGCATTGTGATTAAATTTCTTACAGCTCAGTATTTCCTCCAGGTCCTGTGTTTAAAGTTGTGAGAGCTCAATATTTCCCCCAGGAACTGTCCTTAAAGTGGTGACAGTTCAGTATTTCCTCCAGCCCCTGTGTTTAAATTTGTGACAGTTCAGTATTTCATCCAGCCACCGTGTTTAAATTTGTGACAGTTCAGTATTTCCTCCAGCCACCGTGTTTAAATTTGTGACAGTTCAGTATTTCCTCCAGGCCTTGTGTTTAAATTTGTGACAGTTCAGTATTTACTCCAGGCCTTGTGTTTAAATTTGTGACAGTTCAGTATTTCCTCCAGACCTTGTGTTTAAATTTGTGACAGTTCAGTATTTACTCCAGGCCCTGTGTTTACATTTGTGACAGTTCAGTATTTCCTCCAGACCCTGTGTTTAAATTTGTGACAGTTCAGTATTTCCTCCAGGCCCTGTGTTTAAATTTGTGACAGTTCAGTATTTCCTCCAGCCACTGTGTTTAAATTTGTGACAGTTCAGTATTTCCTCCAGGCCTTGTGTTTAAATTTGTGACAGTTCAGTATTTCCTCGAGGCCTTGTGTTTAAATTTGTGACAGTTCAGTATTTCCTCCAGGCCTTGTGTTTAAATTTGTGACAGTTCAGTATTTCCTCCATGCCCTGTGTTTAAATTTGTGACAGTTCAGTATTTCCTCCAGCCCCTTGTGTTTAAATTTGTGACAGTTCAGTATTTCCTCCAGACCTTGTGTTTAAATTTGTGACAGTTCAGTATTTCCTCCAGACCTTGTGTTTAAATTTGTGACAGTTCAGTATTTTCTCCAGACCCTGTGTTTAAATTTGTGACAGTTCAGTATTTCCTCCATGCCCTGTGTTTAAATTTGTGACAGTTCAGTATTTCCTCCAGCCCCTTGTGTTTAAATTTGTGACAGTTCAGTATTCCCTCCAGGCCCTGTGCTTAAATTTGTGACAGTTCAGTATTTCCTCCAGGCCTTGTGTTTAAATTTGTGACAGTTCAGTATTTCCTCCAGGCCTTGTGTTTAAATTTGTGGCAGTTCAGTATTTCCTCCTGACCTTGTGTTTAAATTTGTGACAGTTCAGTATTTCCTCCAGTCCCTGTGTTTAAATTTGTGACAGTTCAGTATTTCCTCCAGGCCTTGTGTTTAAATTTGTGACAGTTCAGTATTTCCTCCAGGCCTTGTGTTTAAATTTGTGACAGTTCAGTATTTCCTCCAGGCCCTGTGCTTAAATTTGTGACAGTTCAGTATTTCCTCCAGGCCCTGTGTTTAAATTTGTGACAGTTCAGTATTTCCTCCAGGCCCTGTGTTTAAATTTGTGACTGTTCAGTATTTCCTCCAGGCCCTGTGTTTAAATTTGTGACAGTTCAGTATTTCCTCCAGGCCTTGTGTTTAAATTTGTGACAGTTCAGTATTTCCTCCAGGCCTTGTGTTTAAATTTGTGACAGTTCAGTATTTCCTCCAGGCCCTGTGCTTAAATTTGTGACAGTTCAGTATTTCCTCCAGGCCCTGTGTTTAAATTTGTGACAGTTCAGTATTTCCTCCAGGCCCTGTGTTTAAATTTGTGACTGTTCAGTATTTCCTACAGGCCCTGTGTTTAAATTTGTGACAGTTCAGTATTTCCTCCAGACCTTGTGTTTAAATTTGTGACAGTTCAGTATTCCCGCCAGGCCCTGTGCTTAAATTTGTGACAGTTCAGTATTTCCTCCAGGCCCTGTGTTTAAAGTTGTGACAGTTCAGTATTTCCTCCAGACCCTGTGTTTAAATTTGTGACAGTTCAGTATTCCCTCCAGGCCCTGTGCTTAAATTTGTGACAGTTCAGTATTTCCTCCAGACCTTGTGTTTAAATTTGTGACAGTTCAGTATTCCCGCCAGGCCCTGTGCTTAAATTTGTGACAGTTCAGTATTTCCTCCAGGCCCTGTGTTTAAAGTTGTGACAGTTCAGTATTTCCTACAGGCCCTGTGTTTAAATTTGTGACAGTTCAGTATTTCCTCCAGACCTTGTGTTTAAATTTGTGACAGTTCAGTATTTCCTCCAGGCCTTGTGTTTAAATTTGTGACAGTTCAGTATTTCCTCCAGACCCTGTGTTTAAATTTGTGACAGTTCAGTATTCCCTCCAGGCCCTGTGCTTAAATTTGTGACAGTTCAGTATTTCCTCCAGGCCCTGTGTTTAAATTTGTGACAGTTCAGTATTTCCTCCAGGCCTTGTGTTTAAATTTGTGACAGTTCAGTATTTCCTCCAGGCCCTGTGTTTAAATTTGTGACAGTTCAGTATTTACTCCAGACCCTGTGTTTAAATTTGTGACAGTTCAGTATTTACTCCAGACCCTGTGTTTAAATTTGTGACAGTTCAGTATTTCCCTCCAGGCCTTGTGTTTAAATTTGTGACAGTTCAGTATTTACTCCAGGCCTTGTGTTTAAATTTGTGACAGTTCAGTATTTCCTCCAGGCCTTGTGTTTAAATTTGTGACAGTTCAGTATTTCCTCCAGGCCTTGTGTTTAAATTTGTGACAGTTCAGTATTTACTCCAGACCCTGTGTTTAAATTTGTGACAGTTCAGTATTTCCCTCCAGGCCTTGTGTTTAAATTTGTGACTGTTCAGTATTTTCCCCAGGCCCTGTGTTTAAATTTGTGACAGTTCAGTATTTACACCAGACCCTGTGTTTAAATTTGTGACAGTTCAGTATTTCCTCCAGGCCCTGTGTTTAAATTTGTGACAGTTCAGTATTTCCCTCCAGGCCTTGTGTTTAAATTTGTGACTGTTCAGTATTTACTCCAGGCCCTGTGTTTAAATTTGTGACAGTTCAGTATTTCCTCCAGGCCTTGTGTTTAAATTTGTGACAGTTCAGTATTTCCCTCCAGGCCTTGTGTTTAAATTTGTGACTGTTCAGTATTTACTCCAGGCCCAGTGTTTAAATTTGTGACAGTTCAGTATTTCCTCCAGGCCTTGTGTTTAAATTTGTGACTGTTCAGTATTTACTCCAGGCCCTGTGTTTAAATTTGTGACAGTTCAGTATTCCCTCCAGGCCTTGTGTTTAAATTTGTGACAGTTCAGTATTTCCTCCAGGCCTTGTGTTTAAATTTGTGACAGTTCAGTATTTCCTCCAGGCCCTGTGTTTAAATTTGTGACAGTTCAGTATTCCCTCCAGGCCTTGTGTTTAAATTTGTGACAGTTCAGTATTTCCTCCAGGCCCTGTGCTTAAATTTGTGACAGTTCAGTATTTCCTCCAGGCCCTGTGTTTAAATTTGTGACAGTTCAGTATTTCCTCCAGGCCTTGTGTTTAAATTTGTGACAGTTCAGTATTTCCTCCAGGCCTTGTGTTTAAATTTGTGACAGTTCAGTATTTCCTCCAGGCCTTGTGTTTAAATTTGTGACAGTTCAGTATTTCCTCCAGGCCTTATGTTTAAATTTGTGACAGTTCAGTATTTCCTCCAGGCCCTGTGTTTAAATTTGTGACAGTTCAGTATTCCCTCCAGGCCTTGTGTTTAAATTTGTGACAGTTCAGTATTTACTCCAGACCCTGTGTTTAAATTTGTGACAGTTCAGTATTTCCTACAGGCCTTGTGTTTAAATTTGTGACAGTTCAGTATTCCCTCCAGGCCCTGTGTTTAAATTTGTGACAGTTCAGTATTTCCTCCAGGCCCTGTGTTTAAATTTGTGACAGTTCAGTATTTCCTCCAGGCATTGTGTTTAAATTTGTGACAGTTCAGTATTTCCTCCAGGCCTTGTGTTTAAATTTGTGACAGTTCAGTATTTCCTCCAGGCCCTGTGCTTAAATTTGTGACAGTTCAGTATTTCCTCCAGCCCCTGTGTTTAAATTTGTGACAGTTCAGTATTTCCTCCAGGCCCTGTGTTTAAATTTGTGACAGTTCAGTATTTCCTCCAGGCCCTGTGTTTAAATTTGTGACAGTTCAGTATTTCCTCCAGGCCCTGTGTTTAAATTTGTGACAGTTCAGTATTTCCTCCAGGCCCTGTGTTTAAATTTGTGACAGTTCAGTATTTCCTCCAGACCTTGTGTTTAAATTTGTGACAGTTCAGTATTTCCTCCAGACCCTGTGTTTAAATTTGTGACAGTTCAGTATTCCCGCCAGGCCCTGTGCTTAAATTTGTGACAGTTCAGTATTTCCTCCAGGCCCTGTGTTTAAATTTGTGACAGTTCAGTATTTCCTCCAGGCCTTGTGTTTAAATTTGTGACAGTTCAGTATTTCCTCCAGACCCTGTGTTTAAATTTGTGACAGTTCAGTATTCCCTCCAGGCCCTGTGCTTAAATTTGTGACAGTTCAGTATTTCCTCCAGGCCCTGTGTTTAAATTTGTGACAGTTCAGTATTTCCTCCAGGCCTTGTGTTTAAATTTGTGACAGTTCAGTATTTCCTCCAGGCCCTGTGTTTAAATTTGTGACAGTTCTGTATTTCCTCCAGGCCTTGTGTTTAAATTTGTGACAGTTCAGTATTTCCTCCAGGCCCTGTGTTTAAATTTGTGATAGTTCAGTATTTACTCCAGGCCTTGTGTTTAAATTTGTGACAGTTCAGTATTTCCTCCAGGCCTAGTGTTTAAATTTGTGACAGTTCAGTATTTCCTCCAGGCCTTGTGTTTAAATTTGTGACAGTTCAGTATTTACTCCAGACCCTGTGTTTAAATTTGTGACAGTTCAGTATTTCCTCCAGGCCTTGTGTTTAAATTTGTGACAGTTCAGTATTTCCTCCAGGCCCTGTGTTTAAATTTGTGACAGTTCAGTATTTCCTCCAGGCCTTGTGTTTAAATTTGTGACAGTTCAGTATTTACTCCAGACCCTGTGTTTAAATTTGTGACAGTTCAGTATTTACTCCAGACCCTGTGTTTAAATTTGTGACAGTTCAGTATTTCCCTCCAGGCCTTGTGTTTAAATTTGTGACAGTTCAGTATTTCCTCCAGGCCCTGTGTTTAAATTTGTGACAGTTCAGTATTTCCTCCAGGCCTTGTGTTTAAATTTGTGACAGTTCAGTATTTCCTCCAGGCCTTGTGTTTAAATTTGTGACAGTTCAGTATTTCCTCCAGGCCTTGTGTTTAAATTTGTGACAGTTCAGTATTTCCTCCAGGCCTTGTGTTTAAATTTGTGACATTTCAGTATTTACTCCAGACCCTGTGTTTAAATTTGTGACAGTTCAGTATTTCCCTCCAGGCCTTGTGTTTAAATTTGTGACTGTTCAGTATTTTCCCCAGGCCCTGTGTTTAAATTTGTGACAGTTCAGTATTTACACCAGACCCTGTGTTTAAATTTGTGACAGTTCAGTATTTCCTCCAGGCCCTGTGTTTAAATTTGTGACAGTTCAGTATTTCCCTCCAGGCCTTGTGTTTAAATTTGTGACTGTTCAGTATTTACTCCAGGCCCTGTGTTTAAATTTGTGACAGTTCAGTATTTCCTCCAGGCCTTGTGTTTAAATTTGTGACAGTTCAGTATTTCCCTCCAGGCCTTGTGTTTAAATTTGTGACTGTTCAGTATTTACTCCAGGCCCTGTGTTTAAATTTGTGACAGTTCAGTATTTCCTCCAGGCCTTGTGTTTAAATTTGTGACTGTTCAGTATTTACTCCAGGCCCTGTGTTTAAATTTGTGACAGTTCAGTATTCCCTCCAGGCCTTGTGTTTAAATTTGTGACAGTTCAGTATTTCCTCCAGGCCCTGTGCTTAAATTTGTGACAGTTCAGTATTTACTCCAGACCCTGTGTTTAAATTTGTGAGAGTTCAGTATTTCCCTCCAGGCCTTGTGTTTAAATTTGTGACAGTTCAGTATTTCCTCCAGGCCCTGTGTTTAAATTTGTGACAGTTCAGTATTCCCTCCAGGCCTTTTGTTTAAATTTGTGACAGTTCAGTATTTCCTCCAGGCCCTGTGCTTAAATTTGTGACAGTTCAGTATTTACTCCAGACCCTGTGTTTAAATTTGTGACAGTTCAGTATTTCCTCCAGGCCTTGTGCTTAAATTTGTGACAGTTCAGTATTTCCTCCAGGCCTTGCGTTTAAATTTGTGACTGTTCAGTATTTACTCCAGGCCCTGTGTTTAAATTTGTGACAGTTCAGTATTCCCTCCAGGCCTTGTGTTTAAATTTGTGACAGTTCAGTATTTCCTCCAGGCCCTGTGCTTAAATTTGTGACAGTTCAGTATTTACTCCAGACCCTGTGTTTAAATTTGTGACAGTTCAGTATTTCCTCCAGGCCTTGTGTTTAAATTTGTGTCAGTTCAGTATTTCCTCCAGGCCCTGTGTTTAAATTTGTGACAGTTCAGTATTTCCTCCAGGCCCTGTGCTTAAATTTGTGACAGTTCAGTATTTACTCCAGACCCTGTGTTTAAATTTGTGAGAGTTCAGTATTTCCCTCCAGGCCTTGAGTTTAAATTTGTGACAGTTCAGTATTTCCTCCAGGCCCTGTGTTTAAATTTGTGACAGTTCAGTATTCCCTCCAGGCCTTGTGTTTAAATTTGTGACAGTTCAGTATTTCCTCCAGGCCCTGTGCTTAAATTTGTGACAGTTCAGTATTTACTCCAGACCCTGTGTTTAAATTTGTGTCAGTTCAGTATTTCCTCCAGGCCCTGTGTTTAAATTTGTGACAGTTCAGTATTTACTCCAGGCCCTGTGTTTAAATTTGTGACAGTTCAGTATTTACTCCAGACCCTGTGTTTAAATTTGTGACAGTTCAGTATTTCCTCCAGACCCTGTGTTTAAATTTGTGACAGTTCAGTATTTCCTCCAGGCCCCTGTGTTTAAATTTGTGACAGTTCAGTATTTACTCCAGGCCCTGTGTTTAAATTTGTGACAGTTCAGTATTTACTCCAGGCCCTGTGTTTAAATTTGTGACAGTTCAGTATTTACTCCAGGCCCTGTGTTTAAATTTGTGTCAGTTCAGTATTTCCTCCAGGCCCTGTGTTTAAATTTGTGACAGTTCAGTATTTACTCCAGGCCCTGTGTTTAAATTTGTGACAGTTCAGTATTTACTCCAGACCCTGTGTTTAAATTTGTGACAGTTCAGTATTTCCTCCAGACCCTGTGTTTAAATTTGTGACAGTTCAGTATTTCCTCCAGGCCCCTGTGTTTAAATTTGTGACAGTTCAGTATTTACTCCAGGCCCTGTGTTTAAATTTGTGACAGTTCAGTATTTACTCCAGACCCTGTGTTTAAATTTGTGACAGTTCAGTATTTCCTCCAGACCCTGTGTTTAAATTTGTGACAGTTCAGTATTTCCTCCAGGCCCCTGTGTTTAAATTTGTGACAGTTCAGTATTTACTCCAGGCCCTGTGTTTAAATTTGTGACAGTTCAGTATTTACTCCAGGCCCTGTGTTTAAATTTGTGACAGTTCAGTATTTACTCCAGACCCTGTGTTTAAATTTGTGACAGTTCAGTATTTCCTCCAGGCCTTGTGTTTAAATTTGTGACAGTTCAGTATTTCCTCCAGACCTTGTGTTTAAATTTGTGACAGTTCAGTATTTCCTCCAGACCCCGTGTTTAAATTTGTGACAGTTCAGTATTTCCTCCAGGCCTTGTGTTTAAATTTGTGACAGATCAGTATTTACTCCAGGCCTTGTGTTTAAATTTGTGACAGTTCAGTATTTCCTCCAGACCTTGTGTTTAAATTTGTGACAGTTCAGTATTTCCTCCAGACCCCGTGTTTAAATTTGTGACAGTTCAGTATTTCCTCCAGGCCTAGTGTTTAAATTTGTGACAGTTCAGTATTTCCTCCAGGCCTTGTGTTTAAAGTTGTGACAGTTCAGTATTTCCTCCAGGCCCTGTGCTTAAATTTGTGACAGTTCAGTATTTCCTCCAGGACCTGTGTTTAAATTTGTGATAGATCAGTATTTACTCCAGGCCCTGTGTTTAAATTTGTGACAGTTCAGTATTTCCTCCAGGCCTTGTGCTTAAATTTGTGACAGTTCAGTATTTACTCCAGGCCCTGTGCTTAAATTTGTGACAGTTCAGTATTTCCTCCAGGCCCTGTGTTTAAATTTGTGACAGATCAGTATTTACTCCAGGCCCTGTGTTTAAATTTGTGACAGTTCAGTATTTCCTCCAGGCCTTGTGCTTAAATTTGTGACAGTTCAGTATTTCCTCCAGGCCTTGTGCTTAAATTTGTGACAGATCAGTATTTACTCCAGGCCCTGTGCTTAAATTTGTGACAGTTCAGTATTTCCTCCAGGCCCTGTGTTTAAATTTGTGACAGATCAGTATTTACTCCAGTCCCTGTGCTTAAATTTGTGACAGTTCAGTATTTCCTCCAGGCCCTGTGTTTAAATTTGTGACAGATCAGTATTTACTCCAGGCCTTGTGTTTAAATTTGTGACAGTTCAGTATTTCCTCCAGGCCTTGTGTTTAAATTTGTGACAGTTCAGTATTTCCTCCAGGCCTTGTGTTTAAATTTGTGACAGCTCAGTATTTCCTCCAGGCCTTGTGTTTAAATTTGTGACAGTTCAGTATTTCCTCCAGACCTTGTGTTTAAATTTGTGACAGTTCAGCATTTTCTCCAGGCCCTGTGTTTAAATTTGTAACAGTTCAGTATTTCCTCCAGGCTCTGTGTTTAAATTTGTGACAGTTCAGTATTTCCTCCAGACCTTGTGTTTAAATTTGTGACAGTTCAGCATTTTCTCCAGGCCCTGTGTTTAAATTTGTGACAGTTCAGTATTTCCTCCAGACCCTGTGTTTAAATTTGTGACAGTTCAGTATTTCCGCCTGACCTTGTGTTTAAATTTGTGACAGTTCAGTATTTCCTCCAGGCCTTGTGTTTAAATTTGTGACAGTTCAGTATTTCCGCCTGACCTTGTGTTTAAATTTGTGACAGTTCAGTATTTCCTCCAGGCCCTGTGTTTAAATTTGTGACAGTTCAGTATTTCCTCCAGGCCTTCTGTTTAAATTTGTGACAGTTCAGTATTTCCTCCAGGCCTTGTGTTTAAATTTGTGACAGTTCAGTATTTCCTCCAGGCCATGTGTTTAAATTTGTGACAGTTCAGTATTTCCTCCAGGCCCTGTGTTTAAATTTGTGACAGTTCAGTATTTCCTCCAGGCCTTGTGTTTAAATTTGTGACAGTTCAGTATTTCCTCCAGGCCTTGTGTTTAAATTTGTGACAGTTCAGTATTTCCTCCAGGCCCTGTGTTTAAATTTGTGACAGTTCAGTATTTCCTCCAGGCCTTGTGTTTAAATTTGTGACAGTTCAGTATTTCCTCCAGGCCTTGTGTTTAAAGTTGTGACAGTTCAGTATTTCCTCGAGGCCTTGTGTTTAAATTTGTGACAGTTCAGTATTTACTCCAGGTCTTGTGTTTAAATTTGTGACAGTTCAGTATTTCCTCCAGGCCCTGTGCTTAAATTTGTGACAGTTCAGTATTTACTCCAGACCCTGTGTTTAAATTTGTGTCAGTTCAGTATTTCCTCCAGGCCCTGTGTTTAAATTTGTGACAGTTCAGTATTTACTCCAGGCCCTGTGTTTAAATTTGTGACAGTTCAGTATTTACTCCAGTCCCTGTGTTTAAATTTGTGACAGTTCAGTATTTCCTCCAGACCCTGTGTTTAAATTTGTGACAGTTCAGTATTTCCTCCAGGCCCCTGTGTTTAAATTTGTGACAGTTCAGTATTTACTCCAGGCCCTGTGCTTAAATTTGTGACAGTTCAGTATTTACTCCAGGCCCTGTGTTTAAATTTGTGACAGTTCAGTATTTACTCCAGGCCTTGTGTTTAAATTTGTGACAGTTCAGTATTTCCTCCAGACCTTGTGTTTAAATTTGTGACAGTTCAGTATTTCCTCCAGACCCCGTGTTTAAATTTGTGACAGTTCAGTATTTCCTCCAGGCCTTGTGTTTAAATTTGTGACAGATCAGTATTTACTCCAGGCCTTGTGTTTAAATTTGTGACAGTTCAGTATTTCCTCCAGACCTTGTGTTTAAATTTGTGACAGTTCAGTATTTCCTCCAGACCCCGTGTTTAAATTTGTGACAGTTCAGTATTTCCTCCAGGCCTAGTGTTTAAATTTGTGACAGTTCAGTATTTCCTCCAGGCCTTGTGTTTAAAGTTGTGACAGTTCAGTATTTCCTCCAGGCCCTGTGCTTAAATTTGTGACAGTTCAGTATTTCCTCCAGGACCTGTGTTTAAATTTGTGATAGATCAGTATTTACTCCAGGCCCTGTGTTTAAATTTGTGACAGTTCAGTATTTCCTCCAGGCCTTGTGCTTAAATTTGTGACAGTTCAGTATTTACTCCAGGCCCTGTGCTTAAATTTGTGACAGTTCAGTATTTCCTCCAGGCCCTGTGTTTAAATTTGTGACAGATCAGTATTTACTCCAGGCCCTGTGTTTAAATTTGTGACAGTTCAGTATTTCCTCCAGGCCTTGTGCTTAAATTTGTAACAGTTCAGTATTTCCTCCAGGCCTTGTGCTTAAATTTGTGACAGATCAGTATTTACTCCAGGCCCTGTGTTTAAATTTGTGACAGATCAGTATTTACTCCAGTCCCTGTGCTTAAATTTGTGACAGTTCAGTATTTCCTCCAGGCCCTGTGTTTAAATTTGTGACAGATCAGTATTTACTCCAGGCCTTGTGTTTAAATTTGTGACAGTTCAGTATTTCCTCCAGGCCTTGTGTTTAAATTTGTGACAGTTCAGTATTTCCTCCAGGCCTTGTGTTTAAATTTGTGACAGCTCAGTATTTCCTCCAGGCCTTGTGTTTAAATTTGTGACAGTTCAGTATTTCCTCCAGACCTTGTGTTTAAATTTGTGACAGTTCAGCATTTTCTCCAGGCCCTGTGTTTAAATTTGTAACAGTTCAGTATTTCCTCCAGACCCTGTGTTTAAATTTGTGACAGTTCAGTATTTCCGCCTGACCTTGTGTTTAAATTTGTGACAATTCAGTATTTCCTCCAGGCCTTGTGTTTAAATTTGTGACAGTTCAGTATTTCCGCCTGACCTTGTGTTTAAATTTGTGACAGTTCAGTATTTCCTCCGGGCCCTGTGTTTAAATTTGTGACAGTTCAGTATTTCCTCCAGGACCTGTGTTTAAATTTGTGATAGATCAGTATTTACTCCAGGCCCTGTGTTTAAATTTGTGACAGTTCAGTATTTCCTCCAGGCCTTGTGCTTAAATTTGTGACAGTTCAGTATTTACTCCAGGCCCTGTGCTTAAATTTGTGACAGTTCAGTATTTCCTCCAGGCCCTGTGTTTAAATTTGTGACAGATCAGTATTTACTCCAGGCCCTGTGTTTAAATTTGTGACAGTTCAGTATTTCCTCCAGGCCTTGTGCTTAAATTTGTAACAGTTCAGTATTTCCTCCAGGCCTTGTGCTTAAATTTGTGACAGATCAGTATTTACTCCAGGCCCTGTGTTTAAATTTGTGACAGATCAGTATTTACTCCAGTCCCTGTGCTTAAATTTGTGACAGTTCAGTATTTCCTCCAGGCCCTGTGTTTAAATTTGTGACAGATCAGTATTTACTCCAGGCCTTGTGTTTAAATTTGTGACAGTTCAGTATTTCCTCCAGGCCTTGTGTTTAAATTTGTGACAGTTCAGTATTTCCTCCAGGCCTTGTGTTTAAATTTGTGACAGCTCAGTATTTCCTCCAGGCCTTGTGTTTAAATTTGTGACAGTTCAGTATTTCCTCCAGACCTTGTGTTTAAATTTGTGACAGTTCAGCATTTTCTCCAGGCCCTGTGTTTAAATTTGTAACAGTTCAGTATTTCCTCCAGACCCTGTGTTTAAATTTGTGACAGTTCAGTATTTCCGCCTGACCTTGTGTTTAAATTTGTGACAGTTCAGTATTTCCTCCAGGCCTTGTGTTTAAATTTGTGACAGTTCAGTATTTCCGCCTGACCTTGTGTTTAAATTTGTGACAGTTCAGTATTTCCTCCGGGCCCTGTGTTTAAATTTGTGACAGTTCAGTATTTCCTCCAGGCCTTGTGTTTAAATTTGTGACAGTTCAGTATTTCCTCCAGGCCTTGTGTTTAAATTTGTGACAGTTCAGTATTTCCTCCAGGCCATGTGTTTAAATTTGTGACAGTTCAGTATTTCCTCCAGGCCCTGTGTTTAAATTTGTGACAGTTCAGTATTTCCTCCAGGCCTTGTGTTTAAATTTGTGACAGTTCAGTATTTCCTCCAGGCCTTGTGTTTAAATTTGTGACAGTTCAGTATTTCCTCCAGGCCCTGTGTTTAAATTTGTGACAGTTCAGTATTTCCTCCAGGCCTTGTGTTTAAATTTGTGACAGTTCAGTATTTCCTCCAGGCCTTGTGTTTAAAGTTGTGACAGTTCAGTATTTCCTCGAGGCCTTGTGTTTAAATTTGTGACAGTTCAGTATTTACTCCAGGTCTTGTGTTTAAATTTGTGACAGTTCAGTATTTCCTCCAGGCCATGTGCTTAAATTTGTGACTGTTCAGTATTTCCTCCTGACTTTGTGTTTAAATTTGTGACAGTTCAGCATTTTCTCCAGGCCTTGTGTTTAAATTTGTGACAGTTCAGTATTTCCTCCAGCCACTGTGTTTAAATTTGTGACAGTTCAGTATTTCCTCCAGGCCCCTGTGTTTAAATTTGTGACAGTTCAGTATTTCCTCCAGCCACTGTGTTTAAATTTGTGACAGTTCAGTATTTCCTCCAGGCCACTGTGTTTAAATTTGTGACAGTTCAGTATTTCCTCCAGGCCATGTGCTTAAATTTGTGACAGTTCAGTATTCCCTCCAGGCCTTGTGTTTAAATTTGTGACAGTTCAGTATTTCCTCCTGACCTTGTGTTTAAATTTGTGACAGTTCAGTATTTCCTCCAGCCACTGTGTTTAAATTTGTGACAGATCAGTATTTACTACAGGCCTTGTGTTTAAATTTGTGACAGTTCAGTATTTCCTCCAGGCCCCTGTGTTTAAATTTGTGACAGTTCAGTATTTCCTCCAGGCCCTGTGTTTAAATTTGTGACAGTTCAGTATTTCCTCCAGGCCTTGTGTTTAAATTTGTGACAGTTCAGTATTCCCTCCAGGCCTTGTGTTTAAATTTGTGACAGTTCAGTATTTCCTCCAGGCCTTGTGTTTAAATTTGTGAGAGTTCAGTATTTCCTCCAGGCCCTGTGTTTTAATTTGTGACAGTTCAGTATTTACTACAGGCCTTGTGTTTAAATTTGTGACAGTTCAGTATTCCCTCCAGACCCTGTGTTTAAATTTGTGACAGTTCAGTATTTCCTCCAGGCCCTGTGTTTAAATTTGTGACAGTTCAGTATTTCCTCCAGGCCTTGTGTTTAAATTTGTGACAGTTCAGTATTCCCTCCAGGCCTTGTGTTTAAAGTTGTGACAGTTCAGTATTTCCTCCAGCCACTGTGTTTAAATTTGTGACAGTTCAGTATTTCCTCCAGGCCCTGTGTTTAAATTTGTGACAGTTCAGTATTTCCTCCAGGCCTTGTGTTTAAATTTGTGACAGTTTAGTATTTCCTCCAGGCCTTGTGTTTAAATTTGTGACAGTTCAGTATTTCCTCCAGGCCCTGTGTTTAAATTTGTGACAGTTCAGTATTCCCTCCAGGCCTTGTGTTTAAAGTTGTGACAGTTCAGTATTTCCTCCAGCCACTGTGTTTAAATTTGTGACAGTTCAGTATTTCCTCCAGGCCCTGTGTTTAAATTTGTGACAGTTCAGTATTTCCTCCAGGCCTTGTGTTTAAATTTGTGAGAGTTCAGTATTTCCTCCAGGCCCTGTGTTTTAATTTGTGACAGTTCAGTATTTACTACAGGCCCTGTGTTTAAATTTGTGACAGTTCAGTATTTCCTCCAGGCCTTGTGTTTAAATTTGTGACAGTTCAGTATTTCCTCCAGGCCCTGTGTTTAAATTTGTGACAGTTCAGTATTTCCTCCAGGCCCTGTGTTTAAATTTGTGACAGTTCAGTATTTCTTCCAGGCCTTGTGTTTAAATTTGTGACAGTTCAGTATTTCCTCCAGGCCCTGTGTTTAAATTTGTGACAGTTCAGTATTTCTTCCAGGCCTTGTGTTTAAATTTGTGACAGTTCAGTAATTCCTCCAGGCCCTGTGTTTAAATTTGTGACAGTTCAGTATTTCCTCCAGGCTCTGTGTTTAAATTTGTGACAGTTCAGTATTTCCTCCAGGCCCTGTGTTTAAATTTGTGACAGTTCAGTATTTCTTCCAGGCCTTGTGTTTAAATTTGTGACAGTTCAGTATTTCCACCAGGCCTTGTGTTTAAATTTGTGACAGTTCAGTATTTACTCCAGACCCTGTGTTTTAATTTGTGACAGTTCAGTATTTACTACAAGCCCTTTGTTTAAATTTGTGACAGTTCAAGTATTTCCTCCAGGCCTTGTGTTTAAATTTGTGACAGTTCAGTATTTACTCCAGACCCTGTGTTTAAATTTGTGACAGTTCAGTATTTACTCCAGACCCTGTGTTTAAATTTGTGACAGTTCAGTATTTACTCCAGACCTTGTGTTTAAATTTGTGACAGTTCAGTATTTACTCCAGACCCTGTGTTTAAATTTGTGACAGTTCAGTATTTCCTCCAGGCCTTGTGTTTAAATTTGTGACAGTTCAGTATTTCCTCCAGGCCCTTTGTTTAAATTTGTGACAGTTCAGTATTTCCTCCAGGCCCTGTGTTTAAATTTGTGACAGTTCAGTATTTACTCCAGACCCTGTGTTTAAATTTGTGATAGTTCAGTATTTACTCCAGACCCTGTGTTTAAATTTGTGACAGTTCAGTATTTACTCCAGACCCTGTGTTTAAATTTGTGACAGTTCAGTATTTACTCCAGACCCTGTGTTTAAATTTGTGACAGTTCAGTATTTCCTCCAGGCCCTGTGTTTAAATTTGTGACAGTTCAGTATTTACTCCAGACCCTGTGTTTAAATTTGTGACAGTTCAGTATTTACTCCAGACCCTGTGTTTAAATTTGTGACAGTTCAGTATTTCCTCCAGGCCTTGTGTTTAAATTTGTGACAGTTCAGTATTTCCTCCAGGCCCTGTGTTTAAATTTGTGACAGTTCAGTATTTCCTCCAGGCCTTGTGTTTAAATTTGTGACAGTTCAGTATTTCCTCCAGGCCCTGTGTTTAAATTTGTGACAGTTCAGTATTTCCTCCAGGCCTTGTGCTTAAATTGGTGACAGTTCAGTATTTACTCCAGACCCTGTGCTTAAATTTGTGACAGTTCAGTATTTCCTCCAGGCCCTGTGTTTAAATTTGTGACAGATCAGTATTTACTCCAGGCCTTGTGTTTAAATTTGTGACAGTTCAGTATTTCCTCCAGGCCTTGTGTTTAAATTTGTGACAGATCAGTATTTACTCCAGGCCTTGTGTTTAAATTTGTGACAGACCAGTATTTCCTCCAGGCCTTGTGTTTAAATTTGTGACAGATCAGTATTTACTCCAGGCCTTGTGTTTAAATTTGTGACAGTTCAGTATTTACTCCAGGCCTTGTGTTTAAATTTGTGACAGTTCAGTATTTCCTCCAGGCCTTGTGTTTAAATTTGTGACAGTTCAGTATTTCCTCCAGGCCCTGTGTTTAAATTTGTGACAGTTCAGTATTTCCTCCAGGCCTTGTGTTTAAATTTGTGACAGTTCAGTATTTCCTCCAGGCCTTGTGTTTAAATTTGTGACAATTCAGTATTTCCTCCAGACCCTGTGTTTAAATTTGTGACAGTTCAGTAGTTCCTCCAGGCCTTGTGTTTAAATTTGTGACAGTTCAGTATTTCCTCCAGGCCTTGAGTTTAAATTTGTGAGAGTTCAGTATTTCCTCCAGGTCCTGCGCTTTAATTTGTGACAGTTCAGTATTTACTACAGGCCTTGTGTTTAAATTTGTGACAGTTCAGTATTCCCTCCAGGCCTTGTGTTTAAATTTGTGACAGTTCAGTATTTCCTCCAGACCCTGTGTTTAAATTTGTGACAGTTCAGTATTTCCTCCAGACCCTGTGTTTAAATTTGTGACAGTTCAGTATTTCCTCCAGGCCTTGTGTTTAAATTTGTGACAGTTCAGTATTTCCTCCAGGCCTTGTGTTTAAATTTGTGACAGTTCAGTATTTCCTCCAGCCACTGTGTTTAAATTTCCTACAGCTCAGTATTTCCTCCAGGCCTTGTGTTTAAATTTGTGACAGTTCAGTATTTCCTCCAGGCCTTGTGTTTAAATTTGTGAAAGTTCAGTATTTCCTCCAGGCCTTGTGTTTAAATTTGTGACAGTTCAGTATTTCCTCCAGGCCTTGTATTTAAATTTGTGACCGTTCAGTATTTCCTCCAGGCCTTGTGTTTAAATTTGTGACAGTTCAGTATTTCCTCCAGGCCTTGTGTTTAAATTTGTGACAGTTCAGTATTTCCTCCAGGCCTTGTATTTAAATTTGTGACCGTTCAGTATTTCCTCCAGGCCTTGTGTTTAAATTTGTGACAGTTCAGTATTTCCTCCAGGCCTTGTGTTTAAATTTGTGACAGTTCAGTATTTCCTCCAGGACTTGTGTTTAAATTTGTGACAGTTCAGTATTTCCTCCAGGCCTTGTGTTTAAATTTGTGACAGTTCAGTATTTCCTCCAGGCCCTGTGCTTAAATTTGTGACAGTTCAGTATTTACTCCAGGCCCTGTGTTTAAATTTGTGACAGATCAGTATTTACTCCAGGCCTTGTGTTTAAATTTGTGACAGTTCAGTATTTCCTCCAGGCCCTGTGTTTAAATTTGTGACAGTTCAGTATTTCCTCCAGGCCTTGTGTTTAAATTTGTGACAGTTCAGTATTTCCTCCAGGCCTTGTGTTTAAATTTGTGACAGCTCAGTATTTCCTCCAGGCCTTGTGTTTAAATTTGTGACAGTTCAGTAATTCCTCCTGACCTTGTGTTTAAATTTGTGACAGTTCAGCATTTTCTCCAGGCCTTGTGTTTAAATTTGTGACAGTTCAGTATTCCCTCCAGGCCTTGTGTTTAAATTTGTGACAGTTCAGCATTTTCTCCAGGCCTTGTGTTTAAATTTGTGACAGTTCAGTATTTCCTCCAGGCCTTGTGTTTAAATTTGTGACAGTTCAGTATTTCCTCCTGGCCTTGTGTTTAAATTTGTGACAGTTCAGTATTTACTCCAGACCCTGTGTTTAAATTTGTGACAGTTCAGCATTTTCTCCAGGCCTTGTGTTTAAATTTGTGACAGTTCAGTATTTCCTCCAGGCCTTGTGTTTAAATTTGTGACAGTTCAGTATTTACTCCAGACCCTGTGTTTAAATTTGTGACAGTTCAGCATTTTCTCCAGGCCTTGTGTTTAAATTTGTGACAGTTCAGTATTTCCTCCAGGCCTTGTGTTTAAATTTGTGACAGTTCAGTATTTCCTCCAGGCCCTGTGTTTAAATTTGTGACAGTTCAGTATTTCCTCCAGGCCTTGTGTTTAAATTTGTGACAGTTCAGTATTTCCTCCAGGCCTTGTGTTTAAATTTGTGACAGTTCAGTATTTCCTCCAGGCCCTGTGTTTTAATTTGTGACAGTTCAGTATTTCCTCCAGGCCATGTGTTTAAAGTTGTGACAATTCAGTATTTCCTCCAGGCCTTGTGTTTAAATTTGTGACAGTTCAGTATTTACTGCAGGCCCTGTGTTTAAATTTGTGACAGTTCAGTATTTCCTCCAGGCCCAGTGTTTACATTTGTGACAGTTCAGTATTTCCTCCAGGCCTTGTGTTTAAATTTGTGACAGTTCAGTATTTCCTCCAGACCTTGTGTTTAAATTTGTGACAGTTCAGTATTTCCTCCAGGCCTTGTGTTTAAATTTGTGACAGTTCAGTATTTCCTCCAGGCCTTGTGTTTAAATTTGTGACAGTTCAGTATTTACTCCAGACCCTGTGTTTAAATTTGTGACAGTTCAGTATTTCCCTCCAGACCCTGTGTTTAAATTTGTGACAGTTCAGTATTTACTCCAGACCCTGTGTTTAAATTTGTGACAGTTCAGTATTTCCCTCCAGACCCTGTGTTTAAATTTGTGACAGTTCAGTATTTCCCTCCAGGCCCTGTGTTTAAATTTGTGACAGTTCAGTATTTCCTCCAGGCCCTGTGTTTAAATTTGTGACAGATCAGTATTTACTCAAGGCCTTGTGTTTAAATTTGTGACAGTTCAGTATTTCCTCCAAGCCCTGTGTTTAAATTTGTGACAGTTCAGTATTTCCTCCAGGCCTTGTGTTTAAATTTGTGACAGATCAGTATTTCCTCCAGGCCTTGTGTTTAAATTTGTGACAGTTCAGTATTTACTACAGGCCTTGTGTTTAAATTTGTGACAGATCAGTATTTCCTCCAGGCCTTGTGTTTAATTTTGTGACATTTCAGTATTCCCTCCAGGCCTTGTGTTTAAATTTGTGACAGATCAGTATTTACTCCAGGCCTTGTGTTTAAATTTGTGACAGTTCAGTATTTACTCCAGGCCCTGTGTTTAAATTTGTGACAGTTCAGTATTTCCTCCAGGCCTTGTGTTTAAATTTGTGACAGATCAGTATTTACTCCAGGCCTTGTGTTTAAATTTGAGACTGTTCAGTATTTACTCCAGGCCCTGTGTTTAAATTTGTGACAGTTCAGTATTTCCTCCAGGCCCTGTGTTTAAATTTGTGACAGTTCAGTATTTCCTCCAGGCCCTGTGTTTAAATTTGTGACAGTTCAGTATTTCCCTCCAGGCCTTGTGTTTAAATTTGTGACAGTTCAGTATTTCCTCCAGGCCCTGTGCTTAAATTTGTGACAGTTCAGTATTTCCTCCAGGCCCTGTGTTTAAATTTGTGACAGTTCAGTATTTACTCCAGACCCTGTGTTTAAATTTGTGACAGTTCAGTATTTACTCCAGACCCTGTGTTTAAATTTGTGACAGTTCAGTATTTACTCCAGACCCTGTGTTTAAATTTGTGACAGTTCAGTATTTCCTCCAGGCCCTGTGTTTAAATTTGTGAGAGTTCAGTATTTACTCCAGACCCTGTGTTTAAATTTGTGACAGTTCAGTATTTACTCCAGACCCTGTGTTTAAATTTGTGACAGTTCAGTATTTCCTCCAGGCCTTGTGTTTAAATTTGTGACAGTTCAGTATTTCCTCCAGGCCCTGTGTTTAAATTTGTGACAGTTCAGTATTTCCTCCAGGCCTTGTGTTTAAATTTGTGACAGTTCAGTATTTCCTCCAGGCCCTGTGTTTAAATTTGTGACAGTTCAGTATTTCCTCCAGGCCTTGTGCTTAAATTGGTGACAGTTCAGTATTTACTCCAGACCCTGTGCTTAAATTTGTGACAGTTCAGTATTTCCTCCAGGCCCTGTGTTTAAATTTGTGACAGATCAGTATTTACTCCAGGCCTTGTGTTTAAATTTGTGACAGTTCAGTATTTCCTCCAGGCCTTGTGTTTAAATTTGTGACAGATCAGTATTTACTCCAGGCCTTGTGTTTAAATTTGTGACAGACCAGTATTTCCTCCAGGCCTTGTGTTTAAATTTGTGACAGATCAGTATTTACTCCAGGCCTTGTGTTTAAATTTGTGACAGTTCAGTATTTACTCCAGGCCTTGTGTTTAAATTTGTGACAGTTCAGTATTTCCTCCAGGCCTTGTGTTTAAATTTGTGACAGTTCAGTATTTCCTCCAGGCCCTGTGTTTAAATTTGTGACAGTTCAGTATTTCCTCCAGGCCTTGTGTTTAAATTTGTGACAGTTCAGTATTTCCTCCAGGCCTTGTGTTTAAATTTGTGACAGTTCAGTATTTCCTCCAGACCCTGTGTTTAAATTTGTGACAGTTCAGTAGTTCCTCCAGGCCTTGTGTTTAAATTTGTGACAGTTCAGTATTTCCTCCAGGCCTTGAGTTTAAATTTGTGAGAGTTCAGTATTTCCTCCAGGTCCTGCGCTTTAATTTGTGACAGTTCAGTATTTACTACAGGCCTTGTGTTTAAATTTGTGACAGTTCAGTATTCCCTCCAGGCCTTGTGTTTAAATTTGTGACAGTTCAGTATTTCCTCCAGACCCTGTGTTTAAATTTGTGACAGTTCAGTATTTCCTCCAGACCCTGTGTTTAAATTTGTGACAGTTCAGTATTTCCTCCAGGCCTTGTGTTTAAATTTGTGACAGTTCAGTATTTCCTCCAGGCCTTGTGTTTAAATTTGTGACAGTTCAGTATTTCCTCCAGCCACTGTGTTTAAATTTCCTACAGCTCAGTATTTCCTCCAGGCCTTGTGTTTAAATTTGTGACAGTTCAGTATTTCCTCCAGGCCTTGTGTTTAAATTTGTGACAGTTCAGTATTTCCTCCAGGCCTTGTGTTTAAATTTGTGACAGTTCAGTATTTCCTCCAGGCCTTGTATTTAAATTTGTGACCGTTCAGTATTTCCTCCAGGCCTTGTGTTTAAATTTGTGACAGTTCAGTATTTCCTCCAGGCCTTGTGTTTAAATTTGTGACAGTTCAGTATTTCCTCCAGGCCTTGTATTTAAATTTGTGACCGTTCAGTATTTCCTCCAGGCCTTGTGTTTAAATTTGTGACAGTTCAGTATTTCCTCCAGGCCTTGTGTTTAAATTTGTGACAGTTCAGTATTTCCTCCAGGACTTGTGTTTAAATTTGTGACAGTTCAGTATTTCCTCCAGGCCTTGTGTTTAAATTTGTGACAGTTCAGTATTTCCTCCAGGCCCTGTGCTTAAATTTGTGACAGTTCAGTATTTACTCCAGGCCCTGTGTTTAAATTTGTGACAGATCAGTATTTACTCCAGGCCTTGTGTTTAAATTTGTGACAGTTCAGTATTTCCTCCAGGCCTTGTGTTTAAATTTGTGACAGTTCAGTATTTCCTCCAGGCCTTGTGTTTAAATTTGTGACAGCTCAGTATTTCCTCCAGGCCTTGTGTTTAAATTTGTGACAGTTCAGTATTTCCTCCTGACCTTGTGTTTAAATTTGTGACAGTTCAGCATTTTCTCCAGGCCTTGTGTTTAAATTTGTGACAGTTCAGTATTCCCTCCAGGCCTTGTGTTTAAATTTGTGACAGTTCAGCATTTTCTCCAGGCCTTGTGTTTAAATTTGTGACAGTTCAGTATTTCCTCCAGGCCTTGTGTTTAAATTTGTGACAGTTCAGTATTTCCTCCTGGCCTTGTGTTTAAATTTGTGACAGTTCAGTATTTACTCCAGACCCTGTGTTTAAATTTGTGACAGTTCAGCATTTTCTCCAGGCCTTGTGTTTAAATTTGTGACAGTTCAGTATTTCCTCCAGGCCTTGTGTTTAAATTTGTGACAGTTCAGTATTTACTCCAGACCCTGTGTTTAAATTTGTGACAGTTCAGCATTTTCTCCAGGCCTTGTGTTTAAATTTGTGACAGTTCAGTATTTCCTCCAGGCCTTGTGTTTAAATTTGTGACAGTTCAGTATTTCCTCCAGGCCCTGTGTTTAAATTTGTGACAGTTCAGTATTTCCTCCAGGCCTTGTGTTTAAATTTGTGACAGTTCAGTATTTCCTCCAGGCCTTGTGTTTAAATTTGTGACAGTTCAGTATTTCCTCCAGGCCCTGTGTTTTAATTTGTGACAGTTCAGTATTTCCTCCAGGCCATGTGTTTAAAGTTGTGACAATTCAGTATTTCCTCCAGGCCTTGTGTTTAAATTTGTGACAGTTCAGTATTTACTGCAGGCCCTGTGTTTAAATTTGTGACAGTTCAGTATTTCCTCCAGGCCCAGTGTTTACATTTGTGACAGTTCAGTATTTCCTCCAGGCCTTGTGTTTAAATTTGTGACAGTTCAGTATTTCCTCCAGACCTTGTGTTTAAATTTGTGACAGTTCAGTATTTCCTCCAGGCCTTGTGTTTAAATTTGTGACAGTTCAGTATTTCCTCCAGGCCTTGTGTTTAAATTTGTGACAGTTCAGTATTTACTCCAGACCCTGTGTTTAAATTTGTGACAGTTCAGTATTTCCCTCCAGACCCTGTGTTTAAATTTGTGACAGTTCAGTATTTACTCCAGACCCTGTGTTTAAATTTGTGACAGTTCAGTATTTCCCTCCAGACCCTGTGTTTAAATTTGTGACAGTTCAGTATTTCCCTCCAGGCCCTGTGTTTAAATTTGTGACAGTTCAGTATTTCCTCCAGGCCCTGTGTTTAAATTTGTGACAGATCAGTATTTACTCAAGGCCTTGTGTTTAAATTTGTGACAGTTCAGTATTTCCTCCAAGCCCTGTGTTTAAATTTGTGACAGTTCAGTATTTCCTCCAGGCCTTGTGTTTAAATTTGTGACAGATCAGTATTTCCTCCAGGCCTTGTGTTTAAATTTGTGACAGTTCAGTATTTACTACAGGCCTTGTGTTTAAATTTGTGACAGATCAGTATTTCCTCCAGGCCTTGTGTTTAATTTTGTGACATTTCAGTATTCCCTCCAGGCCTTGTGTTTAAATTTGTGACAGATCAGTATTTACTCCAGGCCTTGTGTTTAAATTTGTGACAGTTCAGTATTTACTCCAGGCCCTGTGTTTAAATTTGTGACAGTTCAGTATTTCCTCCAGGCCTTGTGTTTAAATTTGTGACAGATCAGTATTTACTCCAGGCCTTGTGTTTAAATTTGAGACAGTTCAGTATTTACTCCAGGCCCTGTGTTTAAATTTGTGACAGTTCAGTATTTCCTCCAGGCCCTGTGTTTAAATTTGTGACAGTTCAGTATTTCCTCCAGGCCCTGTGTTTAAATTTGTGACAGTTCAGTATTTCCCTCCAGGCCTTGTGTTTAAATTTGTGACAGTTCAGTATTTCCTCCAGGCCCTGTGCTTAAATTTGTGACAGTTCAGTATTTCCTCCAGGCCCTGTGTTTAAATTTGTGACAGTTCAGTATTTACTCCAGGCCCTGTGCTTAAATTTGTGACAGTTCAGTATTTCCTCCAGGCCCTGTGTTTAAATTTGTGACAGTTCAGTATTTCCTCCAGGCCTTGTGTTTAAATTTGTGAGAGTTCAGTATTTCCTCCAGGCCTTGTGTTTAAATTTGTGACAGTTCAGTATTTCCTCCAGGCCTTGTGTTTAAATTTGTGACAGTTCAGTATTTCCTCCAGGCCTTGTGCTTAAATTTGTGAGAGTTCAGTATTTCCTCCAGGCCTTGTGTTTAAATTTGTGACAGTTCAGTATTTCCTCCAGGCCCTGTGTTTAAATTTGTGACAGTTCAGTATTTCCTCCAGGCTCTGTGTTTAAATTTGTGACAGTTCAGTATTTCCTCCAGGCCTTGTGTTTAAATTTGTGAGAGTTCAGTATTTCCTCCAGGCCTTGTGTTTAAATTTGTGACAGTTCAGTATTTCCTCCAGGCCTTGTGTTTAAATTTGTGAGAGTTCAGTATTTCCTCCAGGCCTTGTGTTTAAATTTGTGACAGTTCAGTATTTACTCCAGGCCCTGTGCTTAAATTTGTGACAGTTCAGTATTTCCTCCAGGCCCTGTGTTTAAATTTGTGACAGTTCAGTATTTCCTCCAGGCCTTGTGCTTAAATTTGTGACAGTTCAGTATTTCCTCCAGGCCTTGTGCTTAAATTTGTGACAGTTCAGTATTTACTCCAGGCACTGTGTTTAAATTTGTGACAGATCAATATTTACTCCAGGCCTTGTGTTTAAATTTGTGACAGTTCAGTATTTCCTCCAGGCCTTGTGCTTAAATTTGTGACAGTTCAGTATTTCCTCCAGGCCTTGTGCTTAAATTTGTGACAGTTCAGTATTTACTCCAGGCACTGTGTTTAAATTTGTGACAGTTCAGTATTTCCTCCAGGCCCTGTGTTTAAATTTGTAACAGTTCAGTATTTCCTCCAGGCCCTGTGTTTAAATTTGTGACAGTTCAGTATTTCCTCCAGGCCTTGTGTTTAAATTTGTGACAGTTCAGCATTTTCTCCAGGCCTTGTGTTTAAATTTGTGACAGTTCAGTATTTCCTCCAGGCCTGGTGTTTAAATTTGTGAGAGTTCAGTATTTACTCCAGGCCCTGTGCTTAAATTTGTGACAGTTCAGTATTTACTCCAGGCCCTGTGTTTAAATTTGTGACAGTTCAGTATTTACTACAGGCCCTGTGTTTAAATTTGTGACAGTTCAGTATTTCCTCCAGGCCCTGTGTTTATATTTGTGACAGTTCAGTATTTCCTCCAGGCCCTGTGTTCAAAAGTGTGACAGTTCAGTATTTACTCCAGACCCTGTGTTTAAATTTGTGACAGTTCAGTATTTCCTCCAGACCCTGTGTTTAAATTTGTGACAGTTCAGTATTTCCTCCAGGCCTTGTGTTTAAATTTGTGACAGTTCAGTATTTACTCCAGACCCTGTGTTTAAATTTGTGACAGTTCAGTATTTATCCATGCTCTGTGTTCAAATTTGTGACAGTTCAGTATTTCCTCCAGGCCTTGTGTTTAAATTTGTGACAGTTCAGTATTTCCTCCAGGCCCTGTGTTTAAATTTGTGACAGTTCAGTATTTCCTCCAGGCCCTGTGTTTAAATTTGTGACAGTTCAGTATTTCCTCCAGGCCTTGTGTTTAAATTTGTGACAGTTCAGTATTTCCTCCAGGCCTTGTGTTTAAATTTGTGACAGTTCAGTATTTCCTCCAGACCCTGTGTTTAGATTTGTGACAGTTCAGTATTTCCTCCAGGCCTTGTGTTTAAATTTGTGACAGTTCAGTATTTCCTCCAGGCCTTGTGTTTAAATTTGTGACAGTTCAGTATTTCCTCCAGGCCCTGTGTTTAAATTTGTGACAGTTCAGTATTTCCTCCAGACCCTGTGATTAAATTTGTGACAGTTCAGTATTTCCTCCAGGCCTTGTGTTTAAATTTGTGACAGTTCAGTATTTCCTCCAGACCCTGTGTTTAAATTTGTGACAGTTCAGTATTTCCTCCAGGCCTTGTGTTTAAATTTGTGACAGTTCAGTATTCCCTCCAGGCCTTGTGTTTAAATTTGTGACAGTTCAGTATTTCCTCCAGGCCCTGTGTTTAAATTTGTGACAGTTCAGTATTCCCTCCAGGCCCTGTGTTTAAATTTGTGACAGTTCAGTATTTCCTCCAGGCCTTGTGTTTAAATTTGTGACAGTTCAGTATTTCATCCAGGCCCTTTGTATAAATTTGTGACAGTTCAGTATTTCCTCCAGGCCCTGTGTTTAAATTTGTGACAGTTCAGTATTTCCTCCAGGCCCTGTGTTTTAATTTGTGACAGTTCAGTATTTCCTCCAGGCCTTGTGTTTAAATTTGTGACAGTTCAGTATTTACTCCAGGCCCTGTGTTTAAATTTGTGACAGTTCAGTATTTCCTCCAGGCCTTGTGTTTAAATTTGTGACAGTTCAGTATTTCCTCCAGGCCTTGTGTTTAAATTTGTGACACTGCAGCATTTCCTCCAGGCCTTGTGTTTAAATTTGTGAGAGTTCAGTATTTCCTCCAGGCCTTGTGTTTAAATTTGTGACAGTTCAGTATTTCATCCAGACCCTGTGTTTAAATTTGTGACAGTTCAGTATTTCCTCCAGGCCCTGTGTTTAAATTTGTGACAGTTCAGTATTTCCTCCAGGCCTTGTGTTTAAATTTGTGACAGTTCAGTATTTCCTCCAGACCCTGTGTTTAAATTTGTGACAGTTCAGTATTTCCTCCAGGCCCTGTGTTTAAATTTGTGACAGTTCAGTATTTCCTCCAGGCCTTGTGTTTAAATTTGTGACAGTTCAGTATTTCCTCCAGACCCTGTGTTTAAATTTGTGACAGTTCAGTATTTCCTCCAGGCCCTGTATTTAAATTTGTGACAGTTCAGTATTTCCTCCAGGCCTTGTGTTTAAATTTGTGACAGTTCAGTATTTCCTCCAGGCCTTGTGTTTAAATTTGTGACAGTTCAGTATTTCCTCCAGGCCTTGTGTTTAAATTTGTGACAGTTCAGTATTTCCTCCAGGCCTTGTGTTTAAATTTGTGACAGTACAGTATTCCCTCCAGGCCTTGTGTTTAAATTTGTGACAGTTCAGTATTTCCTCCAGGCCTTGTGTTTAAATTTGTGACAGTTCAGTATTTCCTCCAGGCCTTGTGTTTAAATTTGTGACAGTTCAGTATTTCCTCCAGGCCTTGTGTTTAAATTTGTGACAGTTCAGTATTTCCTCCAGGCCTTGTGTTTAAATTTGTGACAGTACAGTATTCCCTCCAGGCCTTGTGTTTAAATTTGTGACAGTTCAGTATTTCCTCCAGGCCTTGTGTTTAAATTTGTGACAGTTCAGTATTTCCTCCAGGCCTTGTGTTTAAATTTGTGACAGTTCAGTATTTCCTCCAGGCCTTGTGTTTAAATTTGTGACAGTACAGTATTCCCTCCAGGCCTTGTGTTTAAATTTGTGACAGTTCAGTATTTCCTCCAGGCCTTGTGTTTAAATTTGTGACAGTTCAGTATTTCCTCCAGGCCCTGTGTTTAAATTTGTAACAGTTCAGTATTTCCTCCAGGCCTTGTGTTTAAATTTGTGACAGTTCAGTATTTCCTCCAGGCCTTGTGTTTAAATTTGTGACTGTTCAGTATTTCCTCCAGACCTTGTGTTTAAATTTGTGACAGTTCAGTATTTCCTCCAGGCCTTGTGTTTAAATTTGTGACTGTTCAGTATTTCCTCCAGGCCCTGTGTTTAAATTTGTGACAGTTCAGTATTTCCTCCAGGCCCTGTGTTTAAATTTGTGACAGTTCAGTATTTCCTCCAGGCCTTGTGTTTAAATTTGTGACAGTTCAGTAGTTCCTCCAGGCCTTGTGTTTAAATTTGTGACAGTTCAGTATTTCCTCCAGGCATTGTGTTTAAATTTTTGACAGTTCAGTATTTCCTCCTGGCCTTATGTTTAAATTTGTGACAGTTCAGTATTTCCTCCAGGCCTTGTGATTAAATTTGTGACAGTTCATTATTTCCTCCAGGCCATGTGTTTAAATTTGTGACAGTTCAGTATTTCCTCCAGGCCTTGTGTTTAAATTTGTGACAGTTCAGTATTTCCTCCAGGCCTTGTGTTTAAATTTGTGACAGTTCAGTATTTCCTCCAGGCCTTGTGTTTAAATTTGTGACAGTTCAGTATTTACTCCAGGCCCTGTGTTTAAATTTGTGACAGTTCAGTATTTCCTCCAGGCCCTGTGTTTAAATTTCTGACAGTTCAGTATTTACTCCAGGCCCTGTGTTTAAATTTGTGACAGTTCAGTATTTCCTCCAGGCCTTGTGTTTAAATTTGTGAGAGTTCAGTATTTCCTCCAGGCCCTGTGTTTAAATTTGTGAGAGTTCAGTATTTCCTCCAGGCCCTGTGTTTAAATTTGTGAAAGTTCAGTATTTCCTCCAGGCCTTGTGTTTAAATTTGTGAGAGTTCAGTATTTCCTCCAGGCCCTGTGCTTAAATTTGTGACAGTTCAGTATTTCCTCCAGGCCTTGTGTTTAAATTTGTGAGAGTTCAGTATTTCCTCCAGGCCCTGTGTTTAAATTTGTGACAGTTCAGTATTTCCTCCAGGCCTTGTGTTTAAATTTGTGACAGTTCAGTATTTCCTCCAGGCCTTGTGTTTAAATTTCTGACAGTTCAGTATTTCCTCCAGGCCCTGTGCTTAAATTTGTGACAGTTCAATATTTCCTCCAGGCCTTGTGTTTAAATTTGTGAGAGTTCAGTATTTCCTCCAGGCCCTGTGTTTAAATTTGTGAAAGTTCAGTATTTCCTCCAGGCCTTGTGTTTAAATTTGTGAGAGTTCAGTATTTCCTCCAGGCCCTGTGCTTAAATTTGTGACAGTTCAGTATTTCCTCCAGGCCTTGTGTTTAAATTTGTGAGAGTTCAGTATTTCCTCCAGGCCCTGTGTTTAAATTTGTGACAGTTCAGTATTTCCTCCAGGCCTTGTGTTTAAATTTGTGACAGTTCAGTATTTCCTCCAGGAATTGTGTTTAAATTTCTGACAGTTCAGTATTTCCTCCAGGCCCTGTGCTTAAATTTGTGACAGTTCAATATTTCCTCCAGGCCTTGTGTTTAAATTTGTGAGATTTCAGTATTTCCTCCAGGCCCTGTGTTTAAATTTGTGACAGTTCAGTATTTCCTCCAGGCCTTGTGTTTAAATTTGTGACAGCTCAGTATTTCCTCCAGGCCCTGTGTTTAAATTTGTGACAGTTCAGTATTTCCTCCAGGCCCTGTGTTTAAATTTGTGACAGTTCAGTATTTCCTCCAGGCCCTGTGTTTAAATTTGTGACAGTTCAGTATTCCCTCCAGGCCCTGTGTTTAAATTTGTGACAGTTCAGTATTTCCTCCAGGCCCTGTGTTTAAATTTCTGACAGTTCAGTATTTCCTCCAGGCCCTGTGCTTAAATTTGGGACTGTTCAGTATTTCCTCCAGGCCTTGTGTTTAAATTTGTGACAGTTCAGTATTTCCTCCAGGCCTTGTGTTTAAATTTGTGACAGTTCAGTATTTCCTCCAGCCCCTGTGTTTAAATTTGTGACAGTTCAGTATTTCCTCCAGGCCTTGTGTTTAAATTTGTGACAGTTCAGTATTTCCTCCAGCCCCTGTGTTTAAATTTGTGACTGTTCAGTATTTCCTCCAGGCCTTGTGTTTAAATTTGTGACAGTTCAGTATTTCCTCCAGGCCTTGTGTTTAAATTTGTGACAGTTCAGTATTTCCTCCAGGCCCTGTGTTTAAATTTCTGACAGTTCAGTATTTCCTCCAGGCCCTGTGTTTAAATTTGTGACAGTTCAGTATTTCCTCCAGTCCTTGTGTTTAAATTTGTGACAGTTCAGTATTTCCTCCAGGCCTTGTGTTTACATTTGTGACAGTTCAGTATTTACTCCAGGCCATGTGTTAAAATTTGTGACAGTTCAGTATTTCCTCCAGGCCTTGTGTTTAAATTTGTGACAGTTCAGTATTTCCTCCAGGCCTTGTGTTTAAATTTGTGAGAGTTCAGTATTTCCTCCAGGCCTTGTGTTTAAATTTGTGACAGTTCAGTATTTCATCCAGACCCTGTGTTTAAATTTGTGACAGTTCAGTATTTCCTCCAGGCCCTGTGTTTAAATTTGTGACAGTTCAGTATTTCCTCCAGGCCTTGTGTTTAAATTTGTGACAGTTCAGTATTTCCTCCAGACCCTGTGTTTAAATTTGTGACAGTTCAGTATTTCCTCCAGGCCCTGTGTTTAAATTTGTGACAGTTCAGTATTTCCTCCAGGCCTTGTGTTTAAATTTGTGACAGTTCAGTATTTCCTCCAGACCCTGTGTTTAAATTTGTGACAGTTCAGTATTTCCTCCAGGCCCTGTATTTAAATTTGTGACAGTTCAGTATTTCCTCCAGGCCTTGTGTTTAAATTTGTGACAGTTCAGTATTTCCTCCAGGCCTTGTGTTTAAATTTGTGACAGTTCAGTATTTCCTCCAGGCCTTGTGTTTAAATTTGTGACAGTTCAGTATTTCCTCCAGGCCTTGTGTTTAAATTTGTGACAGTACAGTATTCCCTCCAGGCCTTGTGTTTAAATTTGTGACAGTTCAGTATTTCCTCCAGGCCTTGTGTTTAAATTTGTGACAGTTCAGTATTTCCTCCAGGCCTTGTGTTTAAATTTGTGACAGTTCAGTATTTCCTCCAGGCCTTGTGTTTAAATTTGTGACAGTTCAGTATTTCCTCCAGCCCCTGTGTTTAAATTTGTGACTGTTCAGTATTTCCTCCAGGCCTTGTGTTTAAATTTGTGACAGTTCAGTATTTCCTCCAGGCCTTGTGTTTAAATTTGTGACAGTTCAGTATTTCCTCCAGGCCCTGTGTTTAAATTTGTGACAGTTCAGTATTTCCTCCAGGCCTTGTGTTTAAATTTGTGACAGTTCAGTATTTCCTCCAGGCCCTGTGTTTAAATTTGTGACAGTTCAGTATTTCCTCCAGTCCTTGTGTTTAAATTTGTGACAGTTCAGTATTTCCTCCAGGCCTTGTGTTTACATTTGTGACAGTTCAGTATTTACTCCAGGCCATGTGTTAAAATTTGTGACAGTTCAGTATTTCCTCCAGGCCTTGTGTTTAAATTTGTGACAGTTCAGTATTTCCTCCAGGCCTTGTGTTTAAATTTGTGAGAGTTCAGTATTTCCTCCAGGCCTTGTGTTTAAATTTGTGACAGTTCAGTATTTCATCCAGACCCTGTGTTTAAATTTGTGACAGTTCAGTATTTCCTCCAGGCCCTGTGTTTAAATTTGTGACAGTTCAGTATTTCCTCCAGGCCTTGTGTTTAAATTTGTGACAGTTCAGTATTTCCTCCAGACCCTGTGTTTAAATTTGTGACAGTTCAGTATTTCCTCCAGGCCCTGTGTTTAAATTTGTGACAGTTCAGTATTTCCTCCAGGCCTTGTGTTTAAATTTGTGACAGTTCAGTATTTCCTCCAGACCCTGTGTTTAAATTTGTGACAGTTCAGTATTTCCTCCAGGCCCTGTATTTAAATTTGTGACAGTTCAGTATTTCCTCCAGGCCTTGTGTTTAAATTTGTGACAGTTCAGTATTTCCTCCAGGCCTTGTGTTTAAATTTGTGACAGTTCAGTATTTCCTCCAGGCCTTGTGTTTAAATTTGTGACAGTTCAGTATTTCCTCCAGGCCTTGTGTTTAAATTTGTGACAGTACAGTATTCCCTCCAGGCCTTGTGTTTAAATTTGTGACAGTTCAGTATTTCCTCCAGGCCTTGTGTTTAAATTTGTGACAGTTCAGTATTTCCTCCAGGCCTTGTGTTTAAATTTGTGACAGTTCAGTATTTCCTCCAGGCCTTGTGTTTAAATTTGTGACAGTTCAGTATTTCCTCCAGGCCTTGTGTTTAAATTTGTGACAGTACAGTATTCCCTCCAGGCCTTGTGTTTAAATTTGTGACAGTTCAGTATTTCCTCCAGGCCTTGTGTTTAAATTTGTGACAGTTCAGTATTTCCTCCAGGCCCTGTGTTTAAATTTGTAACAGTTCAGTATTTCCTCCAGGCCTTGTGTTTAAATTTGTGACAGTTCAGTATTTCCTCCAGGCCTTGTGTTTAAATTTGTGACTGTTCAGTATTTCCTCCAGACCTTGTGTTTAAATTTGTGACAGTTCAGTATTTCCTCCAGGCCTTGTGTTTAAATTTGTGACTGTTCAGTATTTCCTCCAGGCCCTGTGTTTAAATTTGTGACAGTTCAGTATTTCCTCCAGGCCCTGTGTTTAAATTTGTGACAGTTCAGTATTTCCTCCAGGCCTTGTGTTTAAATTTGTGACAGTTCAGTAGTTCCTCCAGGCCTTGTGTTTAAATTTGTGACAGTTCAGTATTTCCTCCAGGCATTGTGTTTAAATTTGTGACAGTTCAGTATTTCCTCCAGGCCTTATGTTTAAATTTGTGACAGTTCAGTATTTCCTCCAGGCCTTGTGATTAAATTTGTGACAGTTCATTATTTCCTCCAGGCCATGTGTTTAAATTTGTGACAGTTCAGTATTTCCTCCAGGCCTTGTGTTTAAATTTGTGACAGTTCAGTATTTCCTCCAGGCCTTGTGTTTAAATTTGTGACAGTTCAGTATTTCCTCCAGGCCTTGTGTTTAAATTTGTGACAGTTCAGTATTTACTCCAGGCCCTGTGTTTAAATTTGTGACAGTTCAGTATTTCCTCCAGGCCCTGTGTTTAAATTTCTGACAGTTCAGTATTTCCTCCAGGCCCTGTGTTTAAATTTGTGACAGTTCAGTATTTCCTCCAGGCCTTGTGTTTAAATTTGTGAGAGTTCAGTATTTCCTCCAGGCCCTGTGTTTAAATTTGTGAGAGTTCAGTATTTCCTCCAGGCCCTGTGTTTAAATTTGTGAAAGTTCAGTATTTCCTCCAGGCCTTGTGTTTAAATTTGTGAGAGTTCAGTATTTCCTCCAGGCCCTGTGCTTAAATTTGTGACAGTTCAGTATTTCCTCCAGGCCTTGTGTTTAAATTTGTGAGAGTTCAGTATTTCCTCCAGGCCCTGTATTTAAATTTGTGACAGTTCAGTATTTCCTCCAGGCCTTGTGTTTAAATTTGTGACAGTTCAGTATTTCCTCCAGGCCTTGTGTTTAAATTTCTGACAGTTCAGTATTTCCTCCAGGCCCTGTGCTTAAATTTGTGACAGTTCAATATTTCCTCCAGGCCTTGTGTTTAAATTTGTGAGAGTTCAGTATTTCCTCCAGGCCCTGTGTTTAAATTTGTGAAAGTTCAGTATTTCCTCCAGGCCTTGTGTTTAAATTTGTGAGAGTTCAGTATTTCCTCCAGGCCCTGTGCTTAAATTTGTGACAGTTCAGTATTTCCTCCAGGCCTTGTGTTTAAATTTGTGAGAGTTCAGTATTTCCTCCAGGCCCTGTGTTTAAATTTGTGACAGTTCAGTATTTCCTCCAGGCCTTGTGTTTAAATTTGTGACAGTTCAGTATTTCCTCCAGGCCTTGTGTTTAAATTTCTGACAGTTCAGTATTTCCTCCAATCCCTGTGCTTAAATTTGTGACAGTTCAATATTTCCTCCAGGCCTTGTGTTTAAATTTGTGAGATTTCAGTATTTCCTCCAGGCCCTGTGTTTAAATTTGTGACAGTTCAGTATTTCCTCCAGGCCTTGTGTTTAAATTTGTGACAGCTCAGTATTTCCTCCAGGCCCTGTGTTTAAATTTGTGACAGTTCAGTATTTCCTCCAGGCCCTGTGTTTAAATTTGTGACAGTTCAGTATTTCCTCCAGGCCCTGTGTTTAAATTTGTGACAGTTCAGTATTCCCTCCAGGCCCTGTGTTTAAATTTGTGACAGTTCAGTATTTCCTCCAGGCCCTGTGTTTAAATTTCTGACAGTTCAGTATTTCCTCCAGGCCCTGTGCTTAAATTTGTGACTGTTCAGTATTTCCTCCAGGCCTTGTGTTTAAATTTGTGACAGTTCAGTATTTCCTCCAGGCCTTGTGTTTAAATTTGTGACAGTTCAGTATTTCCTCCAGCCCCTGTGTTTAAATTTGTGACAGTTCAGTATTTCCTCCAGGCCTTGTGTTTAAATTTGTGACAGTTCAGTATTTCCTCCAGCCCCTGTGTTTAAATTTGTGACTGTTCAGTATTTCCTCCAGGCCTTGTGTTTAAATTTGTGACAGTTCAGTATTTCCTCCAGGCCTTGTGTTTAAATTTGTGACAGTTCAGTATTTCCTCCAGGCCCTGTGTTTAAATTTCTGACAGTTCAGTATTTCCTCCAGGCCCTGTGTTTAAATTTGTGACAGTTCAGTATTTCCTCCAGTCCTTGTGTTTAAATTTGTGACAGTTCAGTATTTCCTCCAGGCCTTGTGTTTACATTTGTGACAGTTCAGTATTTCCTCCAGGCCCTGTGTTTAAATTTGTGACAGTTCAGTATTTCCTCCAGGCCATGTGTTAAAATTTGTGACAGTTCAGTATTTCCTCCAGGCCTTGTGTTTAAATTTGTGACAGTTCAGTATTTCCTCCAGGCCTTGTGTTTACATTTGTGACAGTTCAGTATTTCCTCCAGGCCCTGTGTTTAAATTTGTGACAGTTCAGTATTTCCTCCAGGCCATGTGTTAAAATTTGTGACAGTTCAGTATTTCCTCCAGGCCTTGTGTTTAAATTTGTGACAGTTCAGTATTTCCTCCAGGCCTTGTGTTTAAATTTGTGACAGTTCAGTATTTCCTCCAGGCCTTGTGTTCAAATTTGTGACAGTTCAGCATTTTCTCCAGGCCATGTGTTAAAATTTGTGACAGTTCAGTATTTCCTCCAGGCCTTGTGTTTAAATTTGTGACAGTTCAGTATTTCCTCCAGGCCTTGTGTTTAAATTTGTGACAGTTCAGCATTTTCTCCTGGCCATGTGTTTAAATTTGTGACAGTTCAGTATTTCCTCCAGGCCTTGTGTTTAAATTTGTGACAGTTCAGCATTTTCTCCTGGCCATGTGTTTAAATTTGTGACAGTTCAGTATTTCCTCCAGGCCTTGTGTTTAAATTTGTGACAGTTCAGCATTTTCTCCTGGCCATGTGTTTAAATTTGTGACAGCTCAGTATTTCCTCCAGGCCTTGTGTTTAAATTTGTGACAGTTCAGTATTTCCTCCAGGCCTTGTGTTTAAATTTGTGACAGTTCAGCATTTTCTCCAGACCCTGTGTTTAAATTTGTGACAGTTCAGTATTTCCTCCAGGCCCTGTGTTTAAATTTGTGACAGTTCAGTATTTCCTCCAGGCCTTGTGTTTAAATTTGTGACAGTTCAGTATTTCCTCCAGGCCTTGTGTTTAAATTTGTGACAGTTCAGCATTTTCTCCAGGCCCTGTGTTTAAATTTGTGACAGTTCAGTATTTCCTCCAGGCCTTGTGTTTAAATTTGTGACAGTTCAGTATTTACTCCAGACCCTGTGTTTAAATTTGTGACAGTTCAGTATTTCCTCCAGGCCCTGTGTTTAAATTTGTGACAGTTCAGTATTTCCTCCAGGCCTTGTGTTTAAATTTGTGACAGTTCAGTATTTCCTCCAGGCCTTGTGTTTAAATTTGTGACAGTTCAGCATTTTCTCCTGGCCATGTGTTTAAATTTGTGACAGTTCAGTATTTGCTCCAGACCCTGTGTTTAAATTTGTGACAGTTCAGTATTTCCTCCAGGCCCTGTGTTTAAATTTGTGACAGTTCAGTATTTCCTCCAGGCCTTGTGTTTAAATTTGTGACAGTTCAGTATTTCCTCCATGCCTTGTGTTTAAATTTGTGACAGTTCAGCATTTTCTCCTGGCCATGTGTTTAAATTTGTGACAGTTCAGTATTTACTCCAGACCCTGTGTTTAAATTTGTGACAGTTCAGTCTTTCCTCCAGGCCTTGTGTTTAAATTTGTGACAGTTCAGCATTTACTCCAGGCCTTGTGTTTAAATTTGTGACAGTTCAGTATTTCCTCCAGGCCTTGTGTTTAAATTTGTGACAGTTCAGTATTTCCTCCAGACCCTGTGTTTAAATTTGTGACAGTTCAGCATTTTCTCCAGGCCATGTGTTTAAATTTGTGACAGTTCAGTATTTACTCCAGACCCTGTGTTTAAATTTGTGACAGTTCAGTATTTACTCCTGGCCATGTGTTTAAATTTGTGACAGTTCAGTATTTACTCCAGACCCTGTGTTTAAATTTGTGACAGTTCAGTATTTACTCCTGGCCATGTGTTTAAATTTGTGACAGTTCAGTATTTACTCCAGACCCTGTGTTTAAATTTGTGACAGTTCAGTATTTACTCCTGGCCATGTGTTTAAATTTGTGACAGTTCAGTATTTACTCCAGACCTTGTGTTTAAATTTGTGACAGTTCAGTATTTACTCCAGGCCTTGTGTTTAAATTTGTGACAGTTCAGTATTTCCTGCTGGCCTTGTGTTTAAATTTGTGACAGTTCAGTATTTCCTCCAGACCCTGTGTTTAAATTTGTGACAGTTCAGTATTTCCTCCAGGCCTTGTGTTTAAATTTGTGACAGTTCAGTATTTACTCCAGACCCTGTGTTTAAATTTGTGACAGTTCAGTATTTCCTCCAGGCCCTGTATTTAAATTTGTGACAGTTCAGTATTTACTCCAGGCCTTGTGTTTAAATTTGTGACAGTTCAGTATTTCCTGCTGGCCTTGTGTTTAAATTTGTGACAGTTCAGTATTTACTCCAGGCCCTGTGTTTAAATTTGTGACAGTTCAGTATTTCCTGCTGGCCTTGTGTTTAAATTTGTGACAGTTCAGTATTTACTCCAGACCCTGTGTTTAAATTTGTGACAGTTCAGTATTTACTCCTGGCCATGTGTTTAAATTTGTGACAGTTCAGTATTTCCTCCAGGCCTTGTGTTTAAATTTGTGACAGTTCAGTATTTCCTGCTGGCCTTGTGTTTAAATTTGTGACAGTTCAGTATTTACTCCAGACCCTGTGTTTAAATTTGTGACAGTTCAGTATTTACTCCAGGCCCTGTGTTTAAATTTGTGACAGTTCAGTATTTCCTCCAGGCCTTGTGTTTAAATTTGTGACAGTTCAGTATTTCCTCCAGGCCTTGTGTTTAAATTTGTGACAGTTCAGTATTTCCTCCAGGCCCTGTGTTTAAATTTGTGACAGTTCATTATTCCCTCCAGGCCTTGTGTTTAAATTTGTGACAGTTCAGTATTTCCTGCTGGCCTTGTGTTTAAATTTGTGACAGTTCAGTATTTACTCCAGTCCCTGTGTTTAAATTTGTGACAGTTCAGTATTTACTCCTGGCCATGTGTTTAAATTTGTGACAGTTCAGTATTTTCTCCAGGCCATGTGTTTAAATTTGTGACAGTTCAGTATTTCCTCCAGGCCTTGTGTTTAAATTTGTGACAGTTCAGTATTTACTCCAGACCTTGTGTTTAAATTTGTGACAGTTCAGTATTTACTCCAGGCCTTGTGTTTAAATTTGTGACAGTTCAGTATTTCCTCCAGGCCTTGTGTTTAAATTTGTGACAGTTCAGTATTTACTCCAGACCCTGTGTTTAAATTTGTGACAGTTCAGTATTTACTCCTGGCCATGTGTTTAAATTTGTGACAGTTCAGTATTTGCTGCTGGCCTTGTGTTTAAATTTGTGACAGTTCAGTATTTCCTCCAGGCCATGTGTTTAAATTTGTGACAGTTCAGTATTTACTCCAGACCGTGTGTTTAAATTTGTGACAGTTCAGTATTTACTCCAGGCCTTGTGTTTAAATTTGTAACAGTTCAGTATTTCCTCCAGGCCCTGTGTTTAAATTTGTGACAGTTCAGTATTTACTCCAGGCCCTGTGCTTAAGTTTGTGACAGTTCAGTATTTCCTCCAGGCCCTGTGTTTAAATTTGTGACAGTTCAGTATTTCCTCCAGGCCTTGTGTTTAAATTTGTGACAGTTCAGTATTTCCTCCAGGCCTTGTGTTTAAATTTGTGACATTTCAGTATTCCCTCCAGGCCTTGTGTTTAAATTTGTGACAGTTCAGTATTTCCTCCAGGCCTTGTGTTTAAATTTGTGACAGTTCAGTATTTCCTCCAGGCCCTGTGTTTAAATTTGTGACAGTTCAGTATTTCCTCCAGGCCTTGTGTTAAATTTGTGACAGTTCAGTATTTCCTCCAGGCCTTGTGTTTAAATTTGTGACAGTTCAGTATTTCCTCCAGGCCTTGTGCTTAAATTTGTGACAGTTCAGTATTTCCTCCAGGCCCTGTGTTTAAATTTGTGACAGTTCAGTATTTCCTCCAGGCCTTGTGTTTAAATTTGTGACAGTTCAGTATTTCCTCCAGGCCTTGTGTTTAAATTTGTGACAGTTCAGTATTTCCTCCAGGCCCTGTGTTTAAATTTGTGACAGTTCAGTATTTCCTCCAGGCCTTGTGTTTAAATTTGTGACAGTTCAGTATTTCCTCCAGGCCCTGTGTTTAAATTTGTGACAGTTCAGTATTTCCTCCAGGCCTTGTGTTTAAATTTGTGACAGTTCAGTATTTCCTCCAGGCCCTGTGTTTAAATTTGTGCCAGTTCAGTATTTCCTCCAGGCCTTGTGTTTAAATTTGTGACAGTTCAGTATTCCCTCCAGGCCTTGTGTTTAAATTTGTGACAGTTCAGTATTTCCTCCAGGCATTGTGTTTAAATTTGTGACAGTTCAGTATTTACTCCAGGCCCTGTGTTTAAATTTGTGACAGTTCAGTATTTACTCCAGGCCCTGTGTTTAAATTTGTGACAGTTCAGTATTTACTCCAGGCCTTGTGTTTAAATTTGTGACAGTTCAGTGTTTACTCCAGGCCTTGTGTTTAAATTTGTGACAGTTCAGTGTTTACTCCAGGCCTTGTGTTTAAATTTGTGACAGTTCAGTATACCCTCCAGGCCCTGTGCTTAAATTTGTGACAGTTCAGTATTTCCTCCAGGCCCTGTGTTTAAATTTGTGACAGTTCAGTATTTCCTCCAGGCCCTGTGTTTAAATTTGTGACAGTTCAGTATTTCCTGCAGGCCTAGTGTTTAAATTTGTGACAGTTCAGTATTTCCTCCAGGCCCTGTGTTTAAATTTGTGACAGTTCAGTATTTCCTCCAGGCCTTGTGTTTAAATTTGTGACAGTTCAGTATTTCCTCCAGGCCTTGTGTTTAAATTTGTGACAGTTCAGTATTTCCTCCAGGCCTTGTGTTTAAATTTGTGACTGTTCAGTATTTCCTCCAGGCCTTGTGTTTAAATTTGTGGCAGTTCAGTATTCCCTCCAGGCCTTGTGTTTAAAGTTGTGACAGTTCAGTATTTCCTCCAGGCCCTGTGTTTAAATTTGTAACAGTTCAGTATTTCCTCCAGGCCCTGTGTTTAAATTTGTGACAGTTCAGTATTTCCTCCAGGCCTTGTGTTTAAATTTGTGACAGTTCAGTATTTCCTCCAGGACTTGTGTTTAAATTTGTGACAGTTCAGTATTTCCTCCAGACCCTGTGTTTACATTTTGTGACAGTTCAGTATTTCCTCCAGGCCTTGTGTTTAAATTTGTGACAGTTCAGTATTTCCTCCAGGCCTTGTGTTTAAATTTGTGACTGTTCAGTATTTCCTCCAGGCCTTGTGTTTTAATTTGTGACAGTTCAGTATTTCCTCCAGGCCTTGTGTTTAAATTTGTGACAGTTCAGTATTTCCTCCAGGCCTTGTGTTTAAATTTGTGACAGTTCAGTATTTCCTCCAGGCCCTGTGTTGAAATTTGTGACAGTTCAGTATTTCCTCCAGGCCCAGTGTTTAAATTTGTGACAGTTCAGTATTTCCTCCAGGCCCTGTGTTTAAATTTGTGACAGTTCAGTATTTCCTCCACCCCCTGTGTTGAAATTTGTGACAGTTCAGTATTTCCTCCAGGCCTTGTGTTTAAATTTGTGACAGTTCAGTATTTCCTCCAGGCCTTGTGTTTAAATTTGTGACAGTTCAGTATTTCCTCCAGGCCCTGTGTTTAAATTTGTGACAGTTCAGTATTTCCTCCAGGCCTTGTGTTTAAATTTGTGACAGTTCAGTATTTCCTCCAGGCCTTGTGTTTAAATTTGTGACAGTTCAGTATTACCCTCCAGGCCTTGTGTTTAAATTTGTGACAGTTCAGTATTTCCTCCAGGCCTTGTGTTTAAATTTGTGACAGTTCAGTATTTCCTCCAGGCCTTGTGTTTAAATTTGTGACAGTTCAGTATTTCCTCCAGGCCTTGTGTTTAAATTTGTGACAGTTCAGTATTTCCTCCAGGCCTTGTGTTTAAATTTGTGACTGTTCAGTATTTCCTCCAGGCCCTGTGTTTAAATTTGTGACAGTTCAGTATTTCCTCCAGGCCTTGTGTTTAAATTTGTGACAGTTCAGTATTCCCTCCAGGCCTTGTGTTTACATTTGTGACCGTTCAGTAGTTCCTCCAGGCCCTGTGTTTAAATTTGTGACAGTTCAGTATTTCCTCCAGGCCTTGTGTTTAAAGCTGTGACAGACCAGTATTTCCTCCAGGCCTTGTGTTTAAATTTGTGACAGTTCAGTATTTCCTCCAGGCCTTGTGTTTAAATTTGTGACTGTTCAGTATTTCCTCCAGGCCTTGTGTTTAAATTTGTGACAGTTCAGTATTCCCTCCAGGCCTTGTGTTTACATTTGTGACCGTTCAGTAGTTCCTCCAGGCCTTGTGTTTAAATTTGTGACAGTTCAGTATTTCCTCCAGGCCCTGTGTTTAAATTTGTGACAGTTCAGAATTTCCTCCAGGCCTTGTGTTTAAAGCTGTGACAGACCAGTATTTCCTCCAGGTCTTGTGTTTAAATTTGTGACAGTTCAGTATTTCCTCCAGGCCCTGTGTTTAAATTTGTGACAGTTCAGTATTTCCTCCAGGCCTTGTGTTTACATTTGTGACCGTTCAGTAGTTCCTCCAGGCCCTGTGTTTAAATTTGTGACAGTTCAGTATTTCCTCCAGGCCTTGTGTTTAAAGCTGTGACAGACCAGTATTTCCTCCAGGCCTTGTGTTTAAATTTGTGACAGTTCAGTATTTCCTCCAGGCCTTGTGTTTAAATTTGTGACTGTTCAGTATTTCCTCCAGGCCTTGTGTTTAAATTTGTGACAGTTCAGTATTCCCTCCAGGCCTTGTGTTTACATTTGTGACCGTTCAGTAGTTCCTCCAGGCCCTGTGTTTAAATTTGTGACAGTTCAGAATTTCCTCCAGGCCTTGTGTTTAAATTTGTGACAGTTCAGTATTTCCTCCAGGCCTTGTGTTTAAATTTGTGACAGTTCAGTATTTCCTCCAGGCCTTGTGTTTAAATTTGTGACAGTTCAGTATTACCCTCCAGGCCTTGTGTTTAAATTTGTGACAGTTCAGTATTTCCTCCAGGCCTTGTGTTTAAATTTGTGACAGTTCAGCATTTCCTCCAGGCCTTGTGTTTAAATTTGTGACAGTTCAGTGTTTCCTCCAGGCCTTGTGTTTAAATTTGTGACAGTTCAGTATTTCCTCCAGGCCTTGTGTTTAAATTTGTGACTGTTCAGTATTTCCTCCAGGCCCTGTGTTTAAATTTGTGACAGTTCAGTATTCCCTCCAGGCCTTGTGTTTACATTTGTGACCGTTCAGTAGTTCCTCCAGGCCCTGTGTTTAAATTTGTGACAGTTCAGTATTTCCTCCAGGCCTTGTGTTTAAAGCTGTGACAGACCAGTATTTCCTCCAGGCCTTGTGTTTAAATTTGTGACAGTTCAGTATTTCCTCCAGGCCCTGTGTTTAAATTTGTGACAGTTCAGTATTTCCTCCAGGCCTTGTGTTTAAATTTGTGACAGTTCAGTATTTCCTCCAGGCCCTGTGTTTAAATTTGTGACAGTTCAGTATTTCCTCCAGGCCCTGTGTTTAAATTTGTGACTGTTCAGTATTTCCTCCAGGCCCTGTGTTTAAATTTGTGACAGTTCAGTTTTTCGTTCAGGCCCTGTGTTTAAATTTGTGACTGTTCAGTATTTCCTCCAGGCCCTGTGTTTAAATTTGTGACAGTTCAGTATTTCCTCCAGGCCTTGTGTTTAAATTTGTGACAGTTCAGTATTTCCTCCAGGCCTTGTGTTTAAATTTGTGACTGTTCAGTATTTCCTCCAGGCCTTGTGTTTAAATTTGTGACAGTTCAGTATTCCCTCCAGGCCTTGTGTTTACATTTGTGACCGTTCAGTAGTTCCTCCAGGCCCTGTGTTTAAATTTGTGACAGTTCAGTATTTCCTCCAGGCCTTGTGTTTAAAGCTGTGACAGACCAGTATTTCCTCCAGGCCCTGTGTTTAAATTTGTGACTGTTCAGTATTTCCTCCAGGCCTTGTGTTTAAAGCTGTGACAGACCAGTATTTCCTCCAGGCCTTGTGTTTAAATTTGTGACAGTTCAGTATTTCCTCCAGGCCTTGTGTTTAAATTTGTGACTGTTCAGTATTTCCTCCAGGCCTTGTGTTTAAATTTGTGACAGTTCAGTATTTCCTCCAGGCCTTGTGTTTACATTTGTGACCGTTCAGTAGTTCCTCCAGGCCCTGTGTTTAAATTTGTGACAGTTCAGTATTTCCTCCAGGCCTTGTGTTTAAAGCTGTGACAGACCAGTATTTCCTCCAGGCCTTGTGTTTAAATTTGTGACAGTTCAGTATTTCCTCCAGGCCTTGTGTTTAAATTTGTGACTGTTCAGTATTTCCTCCAGGCCTTGTGTTTAAATTTGTGACAGTTCAGTATTCCCTCCAGGCCTTGTGTTTACATTTGTGACCGTTCAGTAGTTCCTCCAGGCCCTGTGTTTAAATTTGTGACAGTTCAGAATTTCCTCCAGGCCTTGTGTTTAAAGCTGTGACAGACCAGTATTTCCTCCAGGCCTTGTGTTTAAATTTGTGACAGTTCAGTATTTCCTCCAGGCCTTGTGTTTAAATTTGTGACAGTTCAGTATTTCCTCCAGGCCTTGTGTTTAAATTTGTGACAGTTCAGTATTACCCTCCAGGCCTTGTGTTTAAATTTGTGACAGTTCAGTATTTCCTCCAGGCCTTGTGTTTAAATTTGTGACAGTTCAGCATTTCCTCCAGGCCTTGTGTTTAAATTTGTGACAGTTCAGTGTTTCCTCCAGGCCTTGTGTTTAAATTTGTGACAGTTCAGTATTTCCTCCAGGCCTTGTGTTTAAATTTGTGACTGTTCAGTATTTCCTCCAGGCCCTGTGTTTAAATTTGTGACAGTTCAGTATTCCCTCCAGGCCTTGTGTTTACATTTGTGACCGTTCAGTAGTTCCTCCAGGCCCTGTGTTTAAATTTGTGACAGTTCAGTATTTCCTCCAGGCCTTGTGTTTAATGCTGTGACAGACCAGTATTTCCTCCAGGCCTTGTGTTTAAATTTGTGACAGTTCAGTATTTCCTCCAGGCCCTGTGTTTAAATTTGTGACAGTTCAGTATTTCCTCCACGCCTTGTGTTTAAATTTGTGACAGTTCAGTATTTCCTCCAGGCCCTGTGTTTAAATTTGTGACAGTTCAGTATTTCCTCCAGGCCCTGTGTTTAAATTTGTGACTGTTCAGTATTTCCTCCAGGCCCTGTGTTTAAATTTGTGACAGTTCAGTTTTTCGTTCAGGCCCTGTGTTTAAATTTGTGACTGTTCAGTATTTCCTCCAGGCCCTGTGTTTAAATTTGTGACAGTTCAGTATTTCCTCCAGGCCTTGTGTTTAAATTTGTGACAGTTCAGTATTTCCTCCAGGCCTTGTGTTTAAATTTGTGACTGTTCAGTATTTCCTCCAGGCCTTGTGTTTAAATTTGTGACAGTTCAGTATTCCCTCCAGGCCTTGTGTTTACATTTGTGACCGTTCAGTAGTTCCTCCAGGCCCTGTGTTTAAATTTGTGACAGTTCAGTATTTCCTCCAGGCCTTGTGTTTAAAGCTGTGACAGACCAGTATTTCCTCCAGGCCCTGTGTTTAAATTTGTGACTGTTCAGTATTTCCTCCAGGCCTTGTGTTTAAAGCTGTGACAGACCAGTATTTCCTCCAGGCCTTGTGTTTAAATTTGTGACAGTTCAGTATTTCCTCCAGGCCTTGTGTTTAAATTTGTGACTGTTCAGTATTTCCTCCAGGCCTTGTGTTTAAATTTGTGACAGTTCAGTATTCCCTCCAGGCCTTGTGTTTACATTTGTGACCGTTCAGTAGTTCCTCCAGGCCCTGTGTTTAAATTTGTGACAGTTCAGTATTTCCTCCAGGCCTTGTGTTTAAAGCTGTGACAGACCAGTATTTCCTCCAGGCCTTGTGTTTAAATTTGTGAGAGTTCAGTATTTCCTCCAGGCCTTGTGTTTAAATTTGTGAGAGTTCAGTATTTCCTCCAGGCCTTGTGTTTAAATTTGTGAGAGTTCAGTATTTCCTCCAGGCCCTGTGTTTAAATTTGTGACAGTTCAGTATTTCCTCCAGGCCTTGTGTTTAAAGCTGTGACAGACCAGTATTTCCTCCAGGCCTTGTGTTTAAATTTGTGAGAGTTCAGTATTTCCTCCAGGCCTTGTGTTTAAAGTTGTGACAGTTCAGTATTTCCTCCAGGCCTTGTGTTTAAATTTGTGACAGTTCAGTATTTCCTCCAGGCCTTGTGTTTAAATTTGTGACAGTTCAGTATTTCCTCCAGGCCTTGTGTTTAAATTTGTGACAGTTCAGTATTACCCTCCAGGCCTTGTGTTTAAATTTGTGACAGTTCAGTATTTCCTCCAGGCCTTGTGTTTAAATTTGTGACAGTTCAGCATTTCCTCCAGGCCTTGTGTTTAAATTTGTGACAGTTCAGTGTTTCCTCCAGGCCTTGTGTTTAAATTTGTGACAGTTCAGTATTTCCTCCAGGCCCTGTGTTTAAATTTGTGACAGTTCAGTATTCCCTCCAGGCCTTGTGTTTACATTTGTGACCGTTCAGTAGTTCCTCCAGGCCCTGTGTTTAAATTTGTGACAGTTCAGTATTTCCTCCAGGCTTTGTGTTTAAAGCTGTGACAGACCAGTATTTCCTCCAGGCCTTGTGTTTAAATTTGTGACAGTTCATTATTTCCTCCAGGCCTTGTGTTTAAATTTGTGACAGTTCAGTATTTCCTCCAGGCCCTGTGTTTAAATTTGTGACAGTTCAGTATTTCCTCCAGGCCTTGTGTTTAAATTTGTGACAGTTCAGTATTTCCTCCTGGCCCTGTGTTTAAATTTGTGACAGTTCAGTATTTCCTCCAGGCCCTGTGTTTAAATTTGTGACTGTTCAGTATTTCCTCCAGGCCCTGTGTTTAAATTTGTGACAGTTCAGTTTTTCGTTCAGGCCCTGTGTTTAAATTTGTGACTGTTCAGTATTTCCTCCAGGCCCTGTGTTTAAATTTGTGACAGTTCAGTATTTCCTCCAGGCCTTGTGTTTAAATTTGTGACAGTTCAGTATTTCCTCCAGGCCTTGTGTTTAAATTTGTGACAGTTCAGTATTTCCTCCAGGCCTTGTGTTTAAATTTGTGACAGTTCAGTATTTCCTCCAGGCCTTGTGTTTAAATTTGTGACAGTTCAGTATTTCCTCCAGGCCTTGTGTTTAAATTTGTGACTGTTCAGTATTTCCTCCAGGCCCTGTGTTTAAATTTGTGACAGTTCAGTATTCCCTCCAGGCCTTGTGTTTACATTTGTGACCGTTCAGTAGTTCCTCCAGGCCCTGTGTTTAAATTTGTGACAGTTCAGTATTTCCTCCAGGCCTTGTGTTTAAAGCTGTGACAGACCAGTATTTCCTCCAGGCCTTGTGTTTAAATTTGTGACAGTTCAGTATTTCCTCCAGGCCTTGTGTTTAAATTTGTGACTGTTCAGTATTTCCTCCAGGCCTTGTGTTTAAATTTGTGACAGTTCAGTATTTCCCTCCAGGCCTTGTGTTTAAATTTGTGACAGTTCAGTATTCCCTCCAGGCCTTGTGTTTAAATTTGTGACAGTTCAGTATTTCCTCCAGGCCCTGTGTTTAAATTTGTGACAGTTCAGTATTTCCTCCAGGCCTTGTGTTTAAATTTGTGACAGTTCAGTATTTCCCTCCAGGCCTTGTGTTTAAATTTGTGACAGTTCAGTATTTCCTCCAGGCCCTGTGTTTAAATTTGTGACAGTTCAGTATTTCCTCCAGGCCTTGTGTTTAAATTTGTGACAGTTCAGTATTTCCCTCCAGGCCTTGTGTTTAAATTTGTGACAGTTCAGTATTCCCTCCAGGCCTTGTGTTTAAATTTGTGACAGTTCAGTATTTCCTCCAGGCCCTGTGTTTAAATTTGTGACAGTTCAGTATTTCCTCCAGACCCTGTGATTAAATTTGTGACTGTTCAGTATTTCCTCCAGGCCTTGTGTTTAAATTTGTGACAGTTCAGTATTCCCTCCAGGCCTTGTGTTTAAATTTGTGACAGTTCAGTATTTCCTCCAGGCCCTGTGTTTAAATTTGCAACAGTTCAGTATTTCCTCCAAGCCCTGTGTTTAAATTTGTGACAGTTCAGTATTTCCTCCAGGCCCTGTGTTTAAATTTGTGACAGTTCAGTATTTCCTCCAGGCCTTGTGTTTAAATTTGTGACAGTTCAGTATTTCCTCCAGGCCTTGTGTTTAAATTTGTGACAGTTCAGTATTTCCTCCAGGCCTTGTGTTTAAATTTGTGACAGTTCAGTATTTCCTCCAGGCCTTGTGTTTAAATTTGTGACAGTTCAGTATTTCCTCCAGGCCTTGTGTTTAAATTTGTGACAGTTCAGTATTTACTCCAGGCCCTGTGTTTAAATTTGTGACAGTTCAGTATTTCCTCCAGACCCTGTGTTTAAATTTGTGACAGTTCAGTATTTCCTCCAGACCCTGTGTTTTAATTTGTGACAGTTCAGTATTTCCTCCAGGCCTTGTGTTTAAATTTGTGACAGTTCAGTATTTCCTCCAGGCCCTGTGTTGAAATTTGTGACAGTTCAGTATTTCCTCCAGGCCTTGTGTTTAAATTTGTGACAGTTCATTATTTCCTCCAGGCCTTGTGTTTAAATTTGTGACAGTTCAGTATTTCCTCCAGGCCTTGTGTTTAAATTTGTGACAGTTCAGTATTTCCTCCAGGCCCTGTGTTTAAATTTGTGACAGTTCAGTATTTCCTCCAGGCCTTGTGTTTAAATTTGTGACTGTTCAGTATTTCCTCCAGGCCCTGTGTTTAAATTTGTGACAGTTCAGTATTTCCTCCAGGCCTTGTGTTTAAATTTGTGACAGTTCAGTATTTCCTCCAGGCCTTGTGTTTAAATTTGTGACAGTTCAGTATTTCCTCCAGGCCCTGTGTTTAAATTTGTGACAGTTCAGTATTTCCTCCAGGCCCTGTGTTTAAAGTTGTGACAGTTCAGTCTTTCCTCTGGGCCCTGTGTTTAAGTTTGTGACAGTTCAGTATTTCCTCCAGGCCCTGTGTTTAAATTTGTGACAGTTCAGTATTTCCTCCAGGCCCTGTGTTTAAATTTGTGACAGTTCAGTATTTCCTCCAGGCCCTGTGTTTAAATTTGTGACAGTTCAGTATTTCCTCCAGGCCTTGTGTTTAAATTTGTGACAGTTCAGTCTTTCCTCCGGGCCCTGTGTTTAAATTTGTGACAGTTCAGTATTTCCTCCAGACCCTGTGTTTAAATTTGTGACAGTTCAGTATTTAATCCAGGCCTTGTGTTTAAATTTGTAACAGTTCAGTATTTCCTCCAGGCCTTGTGTTTAAATTTGTGACAGTTCAGTATTTCCTCCAGGCCTTGTGTTTAAATTTGTGACAGTTCAGTATTTCCTCCAGGCCTTGTGTTTAAATTTGTGACAGTTCAGTATTTCCTCCAGGCCTTGTGTTTAAATTTGTAACAGTTCAGTATTTCCTCCAGGCCTTGTGTTTAAATTTGTAACAGTTCAGTATTTCCTCCAGGCCTTGTGTTTAAATTTGTAACAGTTCAGTATTTCCTCCAGGCCTTGTGTTTAAATTTGTGACAGTTCAGTATTTCCTCCAGGCCTTGTGTTTAAATTTGTGACAGTTCAGTATTTCCTCCAGGCCTTGTGTTTAAATTTGTGACAGTTCAGTATTTCCTCCAGGCCTTGTGTTTAAATTTGTAACAGTTCAGTATTTCCTCCAGGCCTTGTGTTTAAATTTGTGACAGTTCAGTATTTCCTCCAGGCCTTGTGTTTAAATTTGTGACAGTTCAGTATTTCCTCCAGGCCTTGTGTTTAAATTTGTGACAGTTCAGTATTTCCTCCAGGCCTTGTGTTTAAATTTGTGACAGTACAGTATTTCCTCCAGGCCTTGTGTTTAAATTTGTGACAGTTCAGTATTTCCTCCAGGCCTTGTGTTTAAATTTGTGACAGTTCAGTATTTCCTCCAGGCCTTGTGTTTAAATTTGTGACAGTTCAGTATTTCCTCCAGGCCTTGTGTTTAAATTTGTGACAGTTCAGTATTTCCTCCAGGCCTTGTGTTTAAATTTGTGACAGTACAGTATTTCCTCCAGGCCTTGTGTTTAAATTTGTGACAGTTCAGTATTTCCTCCAGGCCCTGTGTTTAAAGCTGTGACAGTTCAAAATTTCCTCCGGACCCTGTGTTTAAATTTGTGACAGTTCAGTATTTCCTCCAGGCCTTGTGTTTAAATTTGTGACAGTTCAGTATTTCCTCCAGGCCTTGTGTTTAAATTTGTGACAGTACAGTATTTCCTCCAGGCCTTGTGCTTAAATTTGTGACAGTTCAGGAATTCCTCCAGGCCCTGTCTTTAAAGCTGTGACAGTTCAGTATTTCCTCCGGACCCTGTGTTTAAAGTTGTGACAGTTCAGTATTTCCTCCAGGCATTGTGTTGAAATTTGTAACAGTTCAGTATTTCCTCCAGGCCCTGTGTTTAAATTTGTGACAGTTCAGTATTTCCTCCAGGCCCTGTGTTTAAATTTGTGGCAGTTCAGTATTTCCTCCAGGCCTTGTGTTTAAATTTGTGACAGTTCAGTATTTCCTCCAGGCCCTGTGTTTAAATTTGTGGCAGTTCAGTATTTCCTCCAGGCCTTGTGTTTAAATTTGTGAGAGTTCAGTATTTCCTCCAGGCCTTGTGTTTAAATTTGTGACAGCTCAGTATTTCCTCCAGGCCTTGTGTTTAAATTTGTGACAGTTCAGTATTTCCCCCAGGCCCTGTGCTTACATTTGTGACTGTTCAGTATATACTCCAGGCCCTGTGTTTATATGTATGACATATCAGTATTTCCTCCAGGCCTTGTGTTTAAATTTGTGACAGTTCAGTATTTCCTCCAGGCCCTGTGTTTAAATTTGTGACAGTACAGTATTTCCTCCAGGCCCTGTGTTTAAATTTGTGACAGTTCAGTATTTCCTCCAGGCCTTGTGTTTAAATTTGTGACAGTTCAGTATTTCCCCCAGGCCCTGTGCTTACATTTGTGACTGTTCAGTATATACTCCAGGCCCTGTGTTTATATGTATGACATTTCAGTATTTCCTCCAGGCCTTGTGTTTAAATTTGTGACAGTTCAGTATTTCCTCATGGCCTTGTGTTTAAATTTGTGACAGTTCAGTAGTTCCTCCAGGCACTGTGTTTAAATTTGCGACAGTTCAGTATTTCCTCATGGCCTTGTGTTTAAATTTGTGACAGTTCAGTATTTCCTCCAGGCCTTGTGTTTAAATTTGCGACAGTTCAGTATTTCCTCATGGCCTTGTGTTTAAATGTGTGACAGTTCAGTATTTCCTCCAGGCCTTGTGTTTAAATTTGTGACAGTTCTGTATTTACTCCAGGCCTTGTGTTTAAATTTGTGACAGTTCAGTATTTCCTCCAGGCCTTGTGTTTAAATTTGTGACAGTTCAATATTTCCTCCAGGCCTTGTGTTTAAATTTGTGACAGTTCAGTATTTCCTCCAGGCCCTGTGTTTAAATTTGTGACAGTTCAGTATTTCCTCCAGGCCTTGTGTTTAAATTTGTGACAGTTCAGTATTTCCTCCAGGCCTTGTGTTTAAATTTGTGACAGTTCAGTATTTCCTCCAGGCCCTGTGTTTACATTTGTGACAGTTCAGTATTTCCTCCAGGCCCTGTGTTTAAATTTGTGACAGTTCAGTATTTCCTCCAGCCCCTGTGTTTAAATTTGTGACAGTTCAGTATTTCCTCCAGACCTTGTGTTTAAATTTGTGACAGTTCAGTATTTCCTCCAGGCCCTGTGTTTTAATTTGTGACAGTTCAGTATTTCCTCCAGCCCCTGTGTTTAAATTTGTGACAGTTCAGTATTTCCTCCAGACCTTGTGTTTAAATTTGTGACAGTTCAGTATTTCCTCCAGGCCCTGTGTTTAAATTTGTGACAGTTCAGTATTTCCTCCAGGCCTTGTGTTTAAATTTGTGACAGTTCAGTGTTTCCTCCAGGCCCTGTGCTTAAATTTGTGACAGTTCAGTATTTCCTCCAGGCCTTGTGTTTAAATTTGTGACAATTCAGTATTTCCTCCAGGCCCTGTGCTTAAATTTGTGACAGTTCAGTATTTCCTCCAGGCCCTGTGTTTAAATTTGTGACAGTTCAGTATTTCCTCCAGGCCTTGTGTTTAAATTTGTGACAGTTCAGTATTTCTTCCAGGCCTTGTGTTTATATTTGTGACAGTTCAGTATTTCCTCCAGGCCCTGTGCTTAAATTTGTGACAGTTCAGTATTTCCTCCAGGGCTTGTGTTTAAATTTGTGACAGTTCAGTATTTCCTCCAGGCCCTGTGTTTAAATTTGTGACAGTTCAGTATTTCCTCCAGGCCTTGTGTTTAAATTTGTGACAGTTCAGTATTTCCTCCAGGCCCTGTGTTTAAATTTGTGACAGTTCAGTATTTCCTCCAGGCCTTGTGTTTAAATTTGTGACAGTTCAGTATTTCTTCCAGGCCTTGTGTTTAAATTTGTGACAGTTCAGTATTCCATCCAGGCCTTGTGTCTAAATTTGTGACAGTTCAGTATTTCCTCCAGGCCTAGTGTTTAAATTTGTGACAGTTCAGTATTTCCTCCAGGCCCTGTGTTTAAATTTGTGACAGTTCAGTATTTCCCTCCAGGCCTTGTGTTTAAATTTGTGACAGTTCAGTATTTCCTCCAGGCCTTGTGTTTAAATTTGTGACAGTACAGTATTTCCTCCAGGCCTTGTGTTTAAATTTGTGACAGTTCAGTATTTCCCTCCAGGCCCTGTGTTTAAATTTGTGACAGTTCAGTATTTCCCTCCAGGCCTTGTGTTTAAATTTGTGACAGTTCAGTATTTCCTCCAGGCCCTGTGTTTAAATTTGTGACAGTTCAGTATTTCCCTCCAGGCCTTGTGTTTAAATTTGTGACAGTTCAGTATTTCCTCCAGGCCTTGTGTTTAAATTTGTGACAGTACAGTATTTCCTCCAGGCCTTGTGTTTAAATTTGTGACAGTTCAGTATTACCTCCAGGCCTTGTGTTTAAATTTGTGACTGTTCAGTATTTCCTCCAGGCCTTGTGTTTAAATTTGTGACAGTTCAGTATTCCCTCCAGGCCTTGTGTCTAAATTTGTGACAGTTCAGTATTTCCTCCAGGCCCAGTGTTTAAATTTGTGACAGTTCAGTATTTCCTCCAGGCCTTGTGTTTAAATTTGTGACAGTTCAGTATTTCCCTCCAGGCCTTGTGTTTAAATTTGTGACAGTTCAGTATTCCCTCCAGGCCTTGTGTCTAAATTTGTGACAGTTCTGTATTTCCTCCAGGCCTAGTGTTTAAATTTGTGACAGTTCAGTATTTCCTCCAGACCTTGTGTTTAAATTTGTGACAGTTCAGTATTTCCTCCAGGCCCTGTGTTTAAATTTGTGACAGTTCAGTATTTCCCTCCAGGCCTTGTGTTTAAATTTGTGACAGCTCAGTATTTCCTCCAGGCCTTGTGTTTAAATTTGTGACAGTTCAGTATTTCCTCCAGGCCTTGTGTTTAAATTTGTGACAGTACAGTATTTCCTCCAGGACTTGTGTTTAAATTTGTGACAGTTCAGTATTTCCCTCCAGGCCTTGTGTTTAAATTTGTGACAGTACAGTATTTCCTCCAGGACTTGTGTTTAAATTTGTGACAGTTCAGTATTTCCTCCAGACCCTGTGTTTAAAGTTGTGACAGTACAGTATTTCCTCCAGGCCTTGTGTTTAAATTTGTGACAGTTCAGTATTTCCTCCAGGCCTTGTGTTTAAATTTGTGACAGTTCAGTATTTCCTCCAGGCCTTGTGTTTAAATTTGTGACAGTACAGTATTTCCTCCAGGCCTTGTGTTTAAATTTGTGACAGTTCAGTATTTCCTCCAGGCCTTATGTTTAAATTTGTGACAGTTCAGTATTTCCTCCAGGCCTTGTGTTTAAATTTGTGACAGTTCAGTATTTCCCTCCAGGCCCTGTGTTTAAATTTGTGACAGTACAGTATTTCCTCCAGGCCTTGTGTTTAAATTTGTGACAGTTCAGTATTTCCTCCAGGCCTTGTGTTTAAATTTGTGACAGTTCAGTATTTCCTCCAGACCCTGTGTTTAAAGTTGTGACAGTACAGTATTTCCTCCAGGCCTTGTGTTTAAATTTGTGACAGTTCAGTATTTCCTCCAGGCCTTGTGTTTAAATTTGTGACAGTTCAGTATTTCCTCCAGGCCTTGTGTTTAAATTTGTGACAGTACAGTATTTCCTCCAGGCCTTGTGTTTAAATTTGTGACAGTTCAGTATTTCCTCCAGGCCTTATGTTTAAATTTGTGACAGTACAGTATTTCCTCCAGGCCTTGTGTTTAAATTTGTGACAGTTCAGTATTTCCCTCCAGGCCCTGTGTTTAAATTTGTGACAGTACAGTATTTCCTCCAGGCCTTGTGTTTAAATTTGTGACAGTTCAGTATTTCCTCCAGGCCTTGTGTTTAAATTTGTGACAGTTCAGTATTTACTCCAGGCCTTGTGTTTAAATTTGTGACAGTTCAGTATTTACTCCAGGCCTTGTGTTTAAATTTGTGACAGTACAGTATTTCCTCCAGGCCTTGTGTTTAAATTTGTGACAGTTCAGCATTTCCTCCAGGCCTTGTGTTTAAATATGTGACAGTTCAGTATTTCCTCCAGGCCCTGTGTTTAAATTTGTGACAGTTCAGTCTTTCCTCCGGGCCCTGTGCTTAAATTTGTGACAGTTCAGTATTTCATCCAGGCCCTGTGTTTAAATTTGTGACAGTACAGTATTTCCTCCAGGCCTTGTGTTTAAATTTGTGACAGTTCAGTATTTCCTCCAGACCCTGTGGTTAAATTTGTGACAGTTCAGTCTTTCCTCCAGGCCCTGTGATTAAATTTGTGACAGTTCAGTATTTCCTCCAGGCCCTGTGTTTAAATTTGTGACAGTTCAGTATTTCCTCCAGGCCTTGTGTTTAAATTTGTGACAGTTCAGTATTTCCCTCCAGGCCTTGTGTTTAAATTTGTGACAGTTCAGTATTCCCTCCAGGCCTTGTGTCTAAATTTGTGACAGTTCAGTATTTCCTCCAGGCCTAGTGTTTAAATTTGTGACAGTTCAGTATTTCCTCCAGGCCTTGTGTTTAAATTTGTGACAGTTCAGTATTTCCACCAGGCCTTGTGTTTAAATTTGTGACAGTTCAGTATTTCCCTCCAGGCCTTGTGTTTAAATTTGTGACAGCTCAGTATTTCCTCCAGGCCTTGTGTTTAAATTTGTGACAGTACAGTATTTCCTCCAGGACTTGTGTTTAAATTTGTGACAGTTCAGTATTTCCCTCCAGGCCTTGTGTTTAAATTTGTGACAGTACAGTATTTCCTCCAGGACTTGTGTTTAAATTTGTGACAGTTCAGTATTTCCTCCAGACCCTGTGTTTAAAGTTGTGACAGTACAGTATTTCCTCCAGGCCTTGTGTTTAAATTTGTGACAGTTCAGTATTTCCTCCAGGCCCTGTGTTTAAATTTGTGACATTACAGTATTTCCTCCAGGCCTTGTGTTTAAATTTGTGACAGTTCAGTATTTCCTCCAGGCCTTATGTTTAAATTTGTGACAGTACAGTATTTCCTCCAGGCCTTGTGTTTAAATTTGTGACAGTTCAGTATTTCCCTCCAGGCCCTGTGTTTAAATTTGTGACAGTACAGTATTTCCTCCAGGCCTTGTGTTTAAATTTGTGACAGTTCAGTATTTCTTCCAGGCCTTGTGTTTAAATTTGTGACAGCTCAGTATTTCCTCCAGGCCTTGTGTTTAAATTTGTGAGAGTTCAGTATTTACTCCAGGCCTTGTGTTTAAATTTGTGACAGTTCAGTATTTACTCCAGGCCTTGTGTTTAAATTTGTGACAGTACAGTATTTCCTCCAGGCCTTGTGTTTAAATTTGTGACAGTTCAGTATTTCCTCCAGGCCTTGTGTTTAAATTTGTGACAGTTCAGTATTTCCTCCAGGCCTTGTGTTTAAATTTGTGACAGTTCAGTATTTCCACCAGGCCTTGTGTTTAAATTTGTGACAGTTCAGTATTTCCCTCCAGGCCTTGTGTTTAAATTTGTGACAGCTCAGTATTTCCTCCAGGCCTTGTGTTTAAATTTGTGACAGTTCAGTATTTCCACCAGGCCTTGTGTTTAAATTTGTGACAGTTCAGTATTTCCCTCCAGGCCTTGTGTTTAAATTTGTGACAGCTCAGTATTTCCTCCAGGCCTTGTGTTTAAATTTGTGACAGTTCAGTATTTCCTCCAGGCCTTGTGTTTAAATTTGTGACAGTACAGTATTTCCTCCAGGCCTTGTGTTTAAATTTGTGACAGTTCAGTATTTCCTCCAGGCCTTGTGTTTAAATTTGTGACAGTTCAGTATTTCCTCCAGGCCCTGTGTTTAAATTTGTGACAGTTCAGTCTTTCCTCCGGGCCCTGTGCTTAAATTTGTGACAGTTCAGTATTTCATCCAGGCCCTGTGTTTAAATTTGTGACAGTACAGTATTTCCTCCAGGCCTTGTGTTTAAATTTGTGACAGTTCAGTATTTCCTCCAGACCCTGTGGTTAAATTTGTGACAGTTCAGTCTTTCCTCCAGGCCCTGTGTTTAAATTTGTGACAGTTCAGTCTTTCCTCCGGGCCCTGTGCTTAAATTTGTGACAGTTCAGTATTTCATCCAGGCCTTGTGTTTAAATTTGTGACAGTTCAGTATTTCCTCCAGGCCTTGTGCTTAAATTTGTGACAGATCAGTAGTTCCTCCAGGCCTTGTGTTTAAATTTGTGACAGTTCAGTATTTCCCTCCAGGCCTTGTGTTTAAATTTGTGACAGTTCAGTATTCCCTCCAGGCCTTGTGTCTAAATTTGTGACAGTTCAGTATTTCCTCCAGGCCTAGTGTTTAAATTTGTGACAGTTCTGTATTTCCTCCAGGACTTGTGTTTAAATTTGTGACAGTTCAGTATTTCCTCCAGGCCTAGTGTTTAAATTTGTGACAGTTCTGTATTTCCTCCAGGACTTGTGTTTAAATTTGTGACAGTTCAGTATTTCCTCCAGGACTTGTGTTTAAATTTGTGACAGTTCAGTATTTACTCCAGGCCCTATGTTTAAATTTGTGACAGTTCAGTATTTCCTCCAGGCCTTGTGTTTAAATTTGTGACAGTTCAGTATTTACTCCAGGCCTTGTGTTTAAATTTGCGACAGTTCAGTATTTCCTCCAGGCCTTGTGTTTAAATTTGTGACAGTTCAGTATTTACTCCAGGCCTTGTGTTTAAATTTGTGACAGTACAGTATTTCCTCCAGGCCTTGTGTTTAAATTTGTGACAGTTCAGTATTTCCTCCAGGCCTTGTGTTTAAATTTGTGACAGTTCAGTATTTCCTCCAGGCCCTGTGTTTAAATTTGTGACAGTTCAGTCTTTCCTCCGGGCCCTGTGCTTAAATTTGTGACAGTTCAGTATTTCATCCAGGCCCTGTGTTTAAATTTGTGACAGTACAGTATTTCCTCCAGGCCTTGTGTTTAAATTTGTGACAGTTCAGTATTTCCTCCAGACCCTGTGGTTAAATTTGTGACAGTTCAGTCTTTCCTCCAGGCCCTGTGTTTAAATTTGTGACAGTTCAGTCTTTCCTCCGGGCCCTGTGTTTAAATTTGTGACAGTTCAGTATTTCATCCAGGCCTTGTGTTTAAATTTGTGACAGTTCAGTATTTCCTCCAGGCCTTGTGCTTAAATTTGTGACAGTTCAGTATTTCCTCCAGACCCTGTGGTTAAATTTGTGACAGTTCAGTCTTTCCTCCAGGCCCTGTGTTTAAATTTGTGACAGTTCAGTCTTTCCTCCGGGCCCTGTGTTTAAATTTGTGACAGTTCAGTATTTCATCCAGGCCTTGTGTTTAAATTTGTGACAGTTCAGTATTTCCTCCAGACCCTGTGGTTAAATTTGTGACAGTTCAGTCTTTCCTCCAGGCCCTGTGTTTAAATTTGTGACAGTTCAGTATTTCATCCAGGCCTTGTGTTTAAATTTGTGACAGTTCAGTATTTCCTCCAGGCCTTGTGCTTAAATTTGTGACAGTTCAGTAGTTCCTCCAGGCCTTGTGTTTAAATTTGTGACAGTTCAGTATTTCCCTCCAGGCCTTGTGTTTAAATTTGTGACAGTTCAGTATTCCCTCCAGGCCTTGTGTCTAAATTTGTGACAGTTCAGTATTTCCTCCAGGCCTAGTGTTTAAATTTGTGACAGTTCTGTATTTCCTCCAGGACTTGTGTTTAAATTTGTGACAGTTCAGTATTTCCTCCAGGACTTGTGTTTAAATTTGTGACAGTTCAGTATTTCCTCCAGGACTTGTGTTTAAATTTGTGACAGTTCAGTATTTACTCCAGGCCCTATGTTTAAATTTGTGACAGTTCAGTATTTCCTCCAGGCCTTGTGTTTAAATTTGTGACAGTTCAGTATTTACTCCAGGCCTTGTGTTTAAATTTGCGACAGTTCAGTATTTCCTCCATGCCTTGTGTTTAAATTTGTGACAGCTCAGTATTTCCTCCAGGCCTTGTGTTTAAATTTGTGACAGTTCAGTATTTCCTCCAGGCCTTGTGTTTAAATTTGTGACAGTTCAGTATTTCTTCCAGGCCTTGTGTTTAAATTTGTGACAGTTCAGTATTCCCTCCAGGCCTTGTGTCTAAATTTGTGACAGTTCAGTATTTCCTCCTGGCCCTGTGTTTAAATTTGTGACAGTTCAGTATTTCCCTCCAGGCCTTGTGTTTAAATTTGTGACAGTTCAGTCTTTCCTCCAGGCCCTGTGTTTAAACTTGTGACAGTTCAGTATTTCCTCCAGGCCCTGTGTTTAAATTTGTGACAGTTCAGTATTTCCCTCCAGGCCTTGTGTTTAAATTTGTGACAGTTCAGTCTTTCCTCCAGGCCCTGTGTTTAAATTTGTGTCAGTTCAGTCTTTCCTCCAGGCCATGTGTTTAAATTTGTGACAGTTCAGTATTTCCTCCAGGCCCTGTGTTTAAATTTGTGACAGTTCAGTCTTTCCTCCAGGCCCTGTGTTTAAATTTGTGACATTTCAGTCTTTCCTCCAGGCCCTGTGTTTAAATTTGTGACAGTTTAGTATTCCCTCCAGGCCTTGTGTCTAAATTTGTGACAGTTCAGTATTTCCTCCTGGCCCTGTGTTTAAATTTGTGACAGTTCAGTATTTCCCTCCAGGCCTTGTGTTTAAATTTGTGACAGTTCAGTCTTTCCTCCAGGCCCTGTGTTTAAATTTGTGACAGTTCAGTCTTTCCTCCAGGCCCTGTGTTTAAATTTGTGACAGTTCAGTATTTCCTCCAGGCCCTGTGTTTAAATTTGTGACAGTTCAGTATTCCCTCCAGGCCTTGTGTTTAAATTTGTGACAGTTCAGTATTTCCTCCAGGCCTTGTGTTTAAATTTGTGACAGTTCAGTATTTCCCTCCAGGCCCTGTGCTTAAATTTGTGACAGTTCAGTATTTCCCTCCAGGCCTTGTGTTTAAATTTGTGACAGTTCAGTATTTCCTCCAGGCCCTGTATTTTAATTTGTGACAGTTCAGTATTTCCTCCAGGCCTTGTGTTTAAATTTGTGACAGTTCAGTATTTCCTCCAGGCCCTGTGTTTAAATTTGTGACAGTTCAGTATTTCCCTCCAGGCCTTGTGTTTAAATTTGTGACAGCTCAGTATTTCCTCCAGGCCTTGTGTTTAAATTTGTGACAGTTCAGTATTTCCTCCAGGCCCTGTGTTTAAATTTGTGACAGTTCAGTATTCCCTCCAGGCCTTGTGTTGAAATTTGTGACAGTTCAGTATTTCCTCCAGGCCCTGTGTTTAAATTTGTGACAGTTCAGTATTTCCTCTAGGCCTTGTGTTTAAATTTGTGACAGTTCAGTATTTCCTCCAGGCCCTGTGTTTAAATTTGTGACAGTTCAGTATTTCCCTCCAGGCCTTGTGTTTAAATTTGTGACAGTTCAGTATTTCCCTCCAGGCCTTGTGTTTAAATTTGTGACAGTACAGTATTTCCTCCAGGCCTTGTGTTTAAATTTGTGACAGTTCAGTATTTCCTCCAGACCCTGTGTTTAAAGTTGTGACAGTACAGTATTTCCTCCAGGCCTTGTGTTTAAATTTGTGACAGTTCAGTATTTCCTCCAGGCCTTGTGTTTAAATTTGTGACAGTTCAGTATTTCCTCCAGGCCTTGTGTTTAAATTTGTGACAGTACAGTATTTCCTCCAGGCCTTGTGTTTAAATTTGTGACAGTTCAGTATTTCCTCCAGGCCTTGTGTTTAAATTTGTGACAGTACAGTATTTCCTCTAGGCCTTGTGTTTAAATTTGTGACAGTTCAGTATTTCCCTCCAGGCCCTGTGTTTAAATTTGTGACAGTACAGTATTTCCTCCAGGCCTTGTGTTTAAATTTGTGACAGTTCAGTATTTCCTCCAGGCCTTGTGTTTAAATTTGTGACAGTTCAGTATTTACTCCAGGCCTTGTGTTTAAATTTGTGACAGTTCAGTATTTCCTCCAGGCCCTGTGTTTAAATTTGTGACAGTTCAGTATTTCCCTCCAGGCCTTGTGTTTAAATTTGTGACAGCTCAGTATTTCCTCCAGGCCTTGTGTTTAAATTTGTGACAGTTCAGTATTTCCTCCAGGCCCTGTGTTTAAATTTGTGACAGTTCAGTATTCCCTCCAGGCCTTGTGTTGAAATTTGTGACAGTTCAGTATTTCCTCCAGGCCCTGTGTTTAAATTTGTGACAGTTCAGTATTTCCTCCAGGCCTTGTGTTTAAATTTGTGACAGTTCAGTATTTCCTCCAGGCCCTGTGTTTATATTTGTGACAGTTCAGTATTTCCCTCCAGGCCTTGTGTTTAAATTTGTGACAGTTCAGTATTTCCCTCCAGGCCTTGTGTTTAAATTTGTGACAGTACAGTATTTCCTCCAGGCCTTGTGTTTAAATTTGTGACAGTTCAGTATTTCCTCCAGACCCTGTGTTTAAAGTTGTGACAGTACAGTATTTCCTCCAGGCCTTGTGTTTAAATTTGTGACAGTTCAGTATTTCCTCCAGGCCTTGTGTTTAAATTTGTGACAGTACAGTATTTCCTCCAGGCCTTGTGTTTAAATTTGTGACAGTTCAGTATTTCCTCCAGGCCTTGTGTTTAAATTTGTGACAGTTCAGTATTTCCTCCAGGCCCTGTGCTTAAATTTGTGACAGTTCAGTAATTCCCTCCAGGCCTTGTATTTAAATTTGTGACAGTTCAGTATTTCCTCCCGGCCTTGTGTTTAAATTTGTGACAGTTCAGTATTTCCTCCCGGCCTTGTGTTTAAATTTGTGACAGTTCAGTATTCCCTCCAGGCCCTGTGTTTAAATTTGTGACAGTTCAGTATTTCCTCCAGGCCTTGTATTTAAATTTGTGACAGTTCAGTATTTCCTCCAGGCCCTGTGTTTAAATTTGTGTCAGTTCAGTATTTCCTCCCGGCCTTGTGTTTAAATTTGTGACAGTTCAGTATTTCCCTCCAGGCCTTGTCTTTAAATTTGTGACAGTTCAGTATTTCCTCCAGGCCTTGTGTTTAAATTTGTGACAGTTCAGTATTTCCTCCAGGCCTTGTGTTTAAATTTGTGACAGTTCAGTATTTCCTCCAGGCCTTGTGTTTAAATTTGTGACAGTTCAGTATTTCCTCCAGGCCCTGTGTTTAAATTTGTGACAGTTCAGTATTTCCCTCCAGGCCTTTTGTTTAAATTTGTGACAGTTCAGTATTTCCTCCAGGCCTTGTGTTTAAATTTGTGACAGTTCAGTATTCCCTCCAGGCCTTGTGTTTAAATTTGTGACAGTACAGTATTTCCTCCAGGCCTTGTGTTTCAATTTGTGACAGTTCAGTATTTCCTCCAGACCCTGTGTTTAAAGTTGTGACAGTACAGTATTTCCTCCAGGCCTTGTGTTTAAATTTGTGACAGTTCAGTATTTCCTCCAGGCCTTGTGTTTAAATTTGTGACAGTTCAGTATTTCCTCCAGGCCTTGTGTTTAAATTTGTGACAGTACAGTATTTCCTCCAGGCCTTGTGTTTAAATTTGTGACAGTTCAGTATTTCCTCCAGGCCTTGTGTTTAAATCTGTGACAGTTCAGTATTTCCTCCAGGCCTTGTGTTTAAATTTGTGACAGTACAGTATTTCCTCTAGGCCTTGTGTTTAAATTTGTGACAGTTCAGTATTTCCCTCCAGGCCCTGTGTTTAAATTTGTGACAGTACAGTATTTACTCCAGGCCTTGTGTTTAAATTTGTGACAGTTCAGTATTTCCTCCAGGCCTTGTGTTTAAATTTGTGACAGTTCAGTATTTCCTCCAGGCCTTGTGTTTAAATTTGTGACAGTTCAGTATTTCCTCCAGGCCTTGTGTTTAAATTTGTGACAGTTCAGTATTTCCTCCAGGCCTTGTGTTTAAATTTGTGACAGTTCAGTATTTCCTCCAGGCCTTGTGTTTAAATTTCTGACAGTTCAGTATTTCCTCCAGGCCTTGTGTTTAAATTTGTGACAGTTCAGTATTTCCTCCAGGCCTTGTGTTTAAATTTGTGACAGTTCAGTATTTACTCCAGGCCTTGTGTTTAAATTTGTGACAGTTCAGTATTCCCTCCAGGCCTTGTGTTTAAATTTGTGACAGTTCAGTATTTCCTCCAGGCCTTGTGTTTAAATTTGTGACAGTTCAGTATTTCCTCCAGGCCTTGTGTTTAAATTTGTGACAGTTCAGTATTTCCTCCAGGCCTTGTGTTTAAATCTGTGACAGTTCAGTATTTCCTCCAGGCCTTGTGTTTAAATTTGTGACAGTTCAGTATTTCCTCCAGGCCTTGTGTTTAAATTTGTGACAGTTCAGTATTTCCTCCAGGCCTTGTGTTTAAATTTGTGACAGTTCAGTATTTCCTCCAGGCCTTGTGTTTAAATTTGTGACAGTACAGTATTTCCTCCAGGCCTTGTGTTTAAATTTGTGACAGTTCAGTATTTCCTCCAGGTCCTGTGTTTAAATTTGTGACAGTTCAGTCATTCCTCCGGGCCCTGTGCTTAAATTTGTGACAGTTCAGTATATCATCCAGGCCCTGTGTTTAAATTTGTGACAGTACAGTATTTCCTCCAGGCCTTGTGTTTAAATTTGTGACAGTTCAGTATTTCCTCCAGGCCTTGTGTTTAAATTTGTGACAGTTCAGTATTTCATCCAGGCCCTGTGTTTAAATTTGTGACAGTACAGTATTTCCTCCAGGCCTTGTGTTTAAATTTGTGACAGTACAGTCTTTCCTCCAGGCCTTGTGTTTAAATTTGTGACAGTTCAGTATTTCCTCCAGGCCTTGTGTTTAAATTTGTGACAGTTCAGTATTTCCTCCAGGCCTTGTGTTTAAATTTGTGACAGTACAGTATTTCCTCCAGGCCTTGTGTTTAAATTTGTGACAGTTCAGTATTTCCTCCAGGCCTTGTGTTTAAATTTGTGACAGTACAGTATTTCCTCCAGGCCTTGTGTTTAAATTTGTGACAGTACAGTATTTCCTCCAGGCCTTGTGTTTAAATTTGTGACAGTTCAGTATTTCCTCCAGCCCCTGTGTTTAAATTTGTGACAGTTCAGTATTTACTCCAGACCCTGTGTTTAAATTTGTGACAGTTCAGTATTTCCTCCAGGCCTTGTGTTTAAATTTGTGACAGTTCAGTATTTCCTCCAGGCCTTGTGTTTAAATTTGTGACAGTTCAGTATTTCCCTCCAGGCCCTGTGCTTAAATTTGTGACAGTTCAGTATTTCCCTCCAGGCCTTGTGTTTAAATTTGTGACAGTTCAGTATTTCCTCCAGGCCCTGTATTTAAATTTGTGACAGTTCAGTATTTCCTCCCGGCCTTGTGTTTAAATTTGTGACAGTTCAGTATTTCCTCCAGGCCCTGTGTTTAAATTTGTGTCAGTTCAGTATTTCCTCCCGGCCTTGTGTTTAAATTTGTGACAGTTCAGTATTTCCCTCCAGGCCTTGTCTTTAAATTTGTGACAGTTCAGTATTTCCTCCAGGCCTTGTGTTTAAATTTGTGACAGTTCAGTATTTCCTCCAGGCCTTGTGTTTAAATTTGTGACAGTTCAGTATTTCCTCCAGGCCTTGTGTTTAAATTTGTGACAGTTCAGTATTTCCTCCAGGCCCTGTGTTTAAATTTGCGACAGTTCAGTATTTCCCTCCAGGCCTTGTGTTTAAATTTGTGACAGTTCAGTATTTCCCTCCAGGCCTTGTGTTTAAATTTGTGACAGTTCAGTATTTCCCTCCAGGCCTTGTGTTTAAATTTGCGACAGTTCAGTATTTCCCTCCAGGCCTTGTGTTTAAATTTGTGACAGTTCAGTATTTCCCTCCAGGCCTTGTGTTTAAATTTGTGACTGTTCAGTATTTCCTCCAGGCCCTGTGTTTAAATTTGTGACAGTTCAGTATTTCCTCCAGGCCCTGTGATTAAATTTGTGACAGTTCATTATTTCCTCCAGGCCTTGTGTTTAAATTTGTGACAGTTCAGTATTTCCTCCAGGCCTTGTGTTTAAATTTGTGACAGTTCAGTATTTCCTCCAGGCCTTGTGTTTAAATTTGTGACAGTACAGTATTTCCTCCAGGCCTTGTGTTTAAATTTGTGACAGTTCAGTATTTCCTCCAGGCCTTGTGTTTAAATTTGTGACAGCTCAGTATTTCCCCCAGGCCCTGTGTTTAAATTTGTGACAGTTCAGTATTTCCTCCAGGCCCTGTGATTAAATTTGTGACAGTTCATTATTTCCTCCAGGCCTTGTGTTTAAATTTGTGACAGTTCAGTATTTCCTCCAGGCCCTGTGTTTAAATTTGTGACAGTTCAGTATTTCCTCCAGGCCCTGTGATTAAATTTGTGACAGTTCATTATTTCCTCCAGACCTTGTGTTTAAATTTGTGACAGTTCAGTATTTCCTCCAGGCCCTGTGTTTAAATTTGTGACAGTTCAGTATTTCCTCCAGGCCCTGTGATTAAATTTGTGACAGTTCATTATTTCCTCCAGACCTTGTGTTTAAATTTGTGACAGTTCAGTATTTCCTCCAGGCCCTGTGTTTAAATTTGTGACAGTTCAGTATTTCCTCCAGGCCCTGTGATTAAATTTGTGACAGTTCATTATTTCCTCCAGACCTTGTGTTTAAATTTGTGACTGTTCAGTATTTCCTCCAGGCCCTGTGTTTAAATTTGTGACAGTTCAGTATTTCCTCCAGGCCCTGTGATTAAATTTGTGACAGTTCATTATTTCCTCCAGGCCTTGTGTTTAAATTTGTGACAGTTCAGTATTTCCTCCAGGCCTTGTGTTTAAATTTGTGACAGTTCAGTATTTCCTCCAGGCCCTGTGATTAAATTTGTGACAGTTCATTATTTCCTCCAGACCTTGTGTTTAAATTTGTGACTGTTCAGTATTTCCTCCAGGCCCTGTGTTTAAATTTGTGACAGTTCAGTATTTCCTCCAGGCCCTGTGATTAAATTTGTGACAGTTCATTATTTCCTCCAGGCCTTGTGTTTAAATTTGTGACAGTTCAGTATTTCCTCCAGGCCTTGTGTTTAAATTTGTGACAGTTCAGTATTTCCTCCAGGCCTTGTGTTTAAATTTGTGACAGTACAGTATTTCCTCCAGGCCTTGTGTTTAAATTTGTGACAGTTCAGTATTTCCTCCAGGCCTTGTGTTTAAATTTGTGACAGTACAGTATTTCCTCCAGACCCTGTGTTTAAATTTGTGACAGTTCAGTATTTCCTCCAGGCCTTGTGCTTAAATTTGTGACAGTTCAGTATTTCATCCAGGCCCTGTGTTTAAATTTGTGACAGTACAGTATTTCCTCCAGGCCTTGTGTTTAAATTTGTGACAGTTCAGTATTTCCTCCAGGCCTTGTGTTTAAATTTGTGACAGTTCAGTATTTCATCCAGGCCCTGTGTTTAAATTTGTGACAGTACAGTATTTCCTCCAGGCCTTGTGTTTAAATTTGTGACAGTACAGTATTTCCTCCAGGCCTTGTGTTTAAATTTGTGACAGTTCAGTATTTCCTCCAGGCCTTGTGTTTAAATTTGTGACAGTACAGTATTTCCTCCAGGCCTTGTGTTTAAATTTGTGACAGTACAGTATTTCCTCCAGGCCTTGTGTTTAAATTTGTGACAGTTCAGTATTTCATCCAGGCCCTGTGTTTAAATTTGTGACAGTACAGTATTTCCTCCAGGCCTTGTGTTTAAATTTGTGACAGTACAGTATTTCCTCCAGGCCTTGTGTTTAAATTTGTGACAGTTCAGTATTTCCTCCAGGCCTTGTGTTTAAATTTGTGACAGTTCAGTATTTCATCCAGGCCCTGTGTTTATATTTGTGACAGTACAGTATTTCCTCCAGGCCTTGTGTTTAAATTTGTGACAGTTCAGTATTTCCTCCAGGCCCTGTGTTTAAATTTGTGACAGTTCAGTATTTCCTCCAGACCCTGTGTTTTAATTTGTGACAGTTCAGTATTTCATCCAGGCCCTGTGTTTATATTTGTGACAGTACAGTATTTCCTCCAGGCCTTGTGTTTAAATTTGTGACAGTTCAGTATTTCCTCCAGGCCTTGTGTTTAAATTTGTGACAGTTCAGTAATTCCTCCAGGCCCTGTGTTTAAATTTGTGACAGTTCAGTATTTCCTCCAGACCCTGTGTTTAAATTTGTGACAGTTCAGTCTTTCCTCCGGGCCCTGTGCTTAAATTTGTGACTGTTCAGTATTTCCTCCAGGCCTTGTGTTTAAATTTGTGACAGTTCAGTATTCCCTCCAGGCCTTGTGTTTAAATTTGTGACAGTTCAGTATTCCCTCCAGGCCTTGTGTTTAAATTTATGACAGTTCAGTATTTCCCCCGGACCTGTAATTAAAGTTATGACAGTTCAGTATTTCCCCCCGGACCTGTCTTTAAAGTTATGACAGTTCAGTATTTCCCCCGGACCTGTAATTAAAGTTATGACAGTTCAGTATTTCCCCCAGGACCTGTAATTAAAGTTATGACAGTTCAGTATTTCCCCCCAGACCTGTAATTTAAGTTATGACAGTTCAGTATTTCCCCCGGACCTGTAATTAAAGTTATGACAGTTCAGTATTTCCCCCGGACCTGTAATTAATGTTATGACAGTTCAGTATTTCCCCCCGGACCTGTAATTAAAGTTATGACAGTTCAGTATTACCCCCCGGACCTGTAATTAAAGTTGTGACAGCTCAGTATTTCCCCCAGGACTTGTCTTCAAAGTTGCGAAAGCTCAGCATTGCCCCAAGAACCTATGTTTAAAGTTGTGACAGCTCAGTATTTCCCCCAAGACCAGTGTTTAAAGTTATGACAGTTCAGTATTTCCCCCCGGACCTGTAATTAAAGTTATGACAGCTCAGTATTTCCCCCCGGACCTGTAATTAAAGTTATGACAGTTCAGTATTACCCCCCGGACCTGTAATTAAAGTTATGACAGTTCAGTATTTCACCCCGGACCTGTAATTAAAGTTATGACAGTTCAGTATTTCCCCCCGGACCTGTAATTAAAGTTATGACAGTTCAGTATTTACCCCCGGACCTGTAATTAAAGTTATGACAGTTCAGTATTTCCCCCCGGACCTGAGATTAAAGTTATGACAGCTCAGTATTACCCCCCGGACCTGTAATTAAAGTTATGACAGTTCAGTATTGCCCCAAGAACCTATGTTTAAAGTTGTGACAGCTCAGTATTTCCCCCAAGACCAGTGTTTTAAGTTATGACAGTTCAGTATTTCACCCCGGACCTGTAATTAAAGTTATGACAGTTCAGTATTTCCCCCCGGACCTGTAATTAAAGTTATGACAGTTCAGTATTTCCCCCCGGACCTGTGATTAAAGTTATGACAGCTCAGTATTACCCCCCGGACCTGTAATTAAAGTTATGACAGTTCAGTATTTACCCCCGGACCTGTAATTAAAGTTATGACAGTTCAGTATTTCCCCCCGGACCTGTGATTAAAGTTATGACAGCTCAGTATTACCCCCCGGACCTGTAATTAAAGTTATGACAGTTCAGTATTGCCCCAAGAACCTATGTTTAAAGTTGTGACAGCTCAGTATTTCCCCCAAGACCAGTGTTTTAAGTTATGACAGTTCAGTATTTCACCCCGGACCTGTAATTAAAGTTATGACAGTTCAGTATTTCCCCCCAGACCTGTAATTAAAGTTATGACAGTTCAGTATTTCCCCCCGGACCTGTGATTAAAGTTATGACAGCTCAGTATTTCCCCCCGGACCTGTAATTAAAGTTATGACAGTTCAGTATTTACCCCCGGACCTGTAATTAAAGTTATGACAGTTCAGTATTTCCCCCCGGACCTGTGATTAAAGTTATGACAGCTCAGTATTACCCCCCGGACCTGTAATTAAAGTTATGACAGTTCAGTATTGCCCCAAGAACCTATGTTTAAAGTTGTGACAGCTCAGTATTTCCCCCAAGACCAGTGTTTTAAGTTATGACAGTTCAGTATTTCACCCCGGACCTGTAATTAAAGTTATGACAGTTCAGTATTTCCCCCCGGACCTGTAATTAAAGTTATGACAGTTCAGTATTTCCCCCCGGACCTGTGATTAAAGTTATGACAGCTCAGTATTACCCCCCGGACCTGTAATTAAAGTTGTGACAGCTCAGTATTTCCCCCAGGACTTGTCTTCAAAGTTGTGAAAGTTCAGTATTGCCCCAAGAACCTATGTTTAAAGTTGTGACAGCTCAGTATTTCCCCCAGGACTTGTCTTCAAAGTTGCGATATTTCAGTATTGCCCCAAGAACCTATGTTTAAAGTTGTGACAGCTCAGTATTTTCCCCAGGACATGTCTTTATATTTGTGACAGCTCAGTATTTCCCCCAGGACCTGCGTTTCACGTTGTGACAGATTAGCATTACCTCCAGGCCCTGTATGTACCATTGTGACAGCTCAATATTTCCTCCAGGCCCTGTATTTACAGTTGTGACATTTCAGAATTTCACCCAGGCCCTTTGTTTACAGTTATGACAGCTCAGTATTTCCCTCAGGACCTGTCTTTAAAGTTGTGACAGCTCAGTATTTCCCCCAGGACCTGTCTTACAAGTTGTGACAGTTTAGTATTTCCCCCAGGACCTGTCTTTAAAGTTGTGAGAGCTCAGTATTTCCCCCAGGACCTGTCTTACAAGTTGTGACAGTTCAGTATTTCCTCCAGGTCTTGTGTTTAAATTTGTGACAGTTCAGTATTTCCTCCAGGCCCTGTGTTTAAAGTTGTGACAGTTCAGTGTTTCCTCCAGGCCTTGTGTTTAAATTTGTGGCAGTTCAGTATTTCCTCCAGGCCCTGTGTTTAAAGTTGTGACAGTTCAGTATTTCCCCCAGGACCTGTCTTTAAAGTTGTGAGAGCTCAGTATTTCCCCCAGTACCTGTGTTTAAAGTTGTGACAGTTCAATGTTTCCCCCAAGACCTGTCTTTAATGTTGTGAAAGCTCAGTATTTCCCCCAGGACCTGTGTTTAAAGCTGTGAGAGCTCAGTATTTCCCCCAGGACTTGTCTTTAAAGTTGTGAAAGTTCAGTATTGCCCCAAGAACCTATGTTTAAAGTTGTGACAGCTCAGTATTTCCCCAAGGACATGTCTTTAAAGTTGTGACTGCTCAGTATTTCCCCCAGGACCTGTCTTTAAAGTTGTGACAGTTCAGTATTTCCCCCAGGCCCTGTGTTTACCGTTGTGACAGTTCAGTCTTTCCCCCAAGACCAGTGTTTAAAGTTATGACAGCTCAGTAATTCCCCCAGTACCTGTGTTTAAAGTTGTGACAGTTCAGTGTTTCCCCCAAGACCTGTCTTTAATGTTGTGACAGCTCAGTACTTCCCCCAGGACCTGTCTTTTAAGTTGTGACAGATTAGCAATTCCTCCAGGCCCTGTATTTACCGTTGTGACAGTTCAGTATTTCCCCCAGTACCTGTGTTTAAAGTCGTGACAGTTCAGTATTTCCCCCAAGACCTGTCTTTAATGTTGTGAAAGCTCAGTATTTCCCCCAGGACCTGTCTCTAAAGTTGTGACTGCTCAGTATTTCCCCCAAGACCAGTGTTTAAAGTTGTGACAGCTCAGTATTTCCCCCAGGACCTGTCTTTAAAGTTGTGACAGTTCAGGATTTCCCCCAGGCACCGTGTTTAAAGTTGTTACAGTTCAGTATTTCCTCCAGGCCCTGTGTTTACATTTGTGACATTTCAGAATTTCCCTCAGGCCCTTTGTTTACAGTTATGACAGCTCAGTATTTCCCTCAGGACCTGTCTTTAAAGATGTGACAGCTCAGTATTTTACCCAGGCCCTGTCTTTAAAGTTGTGACAGCTCAGTATTTTCCCCAGGACCTGTCTTTAAAGTTGTGACAGCTCAGTATTTCCCTCAGGACCTGTCTTTAAAGTTGTGACAGCTCAGTATTTCCCCCAGGACCTGTCTTTAAAGTTGTGACAGCTCAGTATTTACCCCAGGACCTGTCTTTAAAGTTGTGACAGCTCAGTATTTCCCTCAGGACCTGTCTTTCAAGTTGTGACAGCTCAGCATTTCCCCTGGACCTGTCTTTAAAGTGGTGACAGTTCATTATTTCCCCCAGGACCTGTCTTTAAAGTTGTGACAGCTCAGCATTTCCCCTGGACCTGTCTTTAAAGTTACGACAGCTCAATATTTCCCCCAGGACCTGTCTTTAAAGTTGTGCCAGCTCAGTATTTCCCCCAGGACCTGTCTTTAAAGTGGTGACAGTTCAGTATTTCCCCCAGGACCTGTCTTCAAAGTGGTGACAGTTCAGTATTTCCCCCTGGACCTGACTTTGAAACTGTGACAGCTCAATATTAACCCCAGGACCTGTCTTTAAAGTTGCGACAGCTCAATATTTCCCCCAGGACCTGACTTTGAAACTGTGACAGCTCAATATTAACCCCAGGACCTGTCTTTAAAGTTGCGACAGCTCAGTATTTCCCCCAGGACCTGTCTTTAAAGTGGTGACAGTTCAGTATTTCCCCCAGGACCTGTCTTCAAAGTGGTGCCAGCTCAGTATTTCCCCCAGGACCTGTCTTCAAAGTGGTGCCAGCTCAATATTTCCCCCAGCACCTGTGTTTAAAGAGGTGACAGTTGAGTATTTCCCCCAGGACCTGACTTTGAAGTTGTGACAGCTCAATATTTCACCCAGGACCTGTCTTTAAAGATGTGAGAGCTCAGTATTTGCCCCAGGACCTGTCTTTAAAGTTGTGACAGCTCAATATTTCGCCCAGGACCTGTCTTTAATGCTGTGACAGCTCAGCATTTGCCCCAGGACCTGTCTTTAAAGATGTGACAGTTCAGTGTATCCCCCAAGACCTGTCTTTAATGTTGTGACAGCTCAGTATTCCTTCCTGGCCCTGTGTTTACAATTGTGACAGTTCAGTATTTCCCCCAGGACCTGTCTTTTGAAGTTGTGACAGTTCAGTATTTCCCCAAGACCTGTGTTTAAAGTTGTGACAGTTCAGTGTTTCCCCCAAGACCTGTGTTTACGATTGTGACAGCTGAGTGTCTCCCCCATACCCTTTGTTTATGTTTGTGACAGTTCAGTATATCCTCCAGGCCCTGTGTTTAAATTTGTGACAGCTCAGTATTACCTCCAGGAACTGTGTTTAAAGTTGTGACAGCTCAGTATTTACTCCAGGCCCTGTGCTTAAATTTGTGACAGTTCAGTGTTTCCTCCAGCCCCTGTGTTTAAATTTGTGACAGTTCAGTATTTCCTCCAGCCCCTGTGTTTAAATTTGTGACAGTTCAGTATTTCCTCCAGCCCCTGTGTTTAAATTTGTGACAGTTCAGTATTTCCTCCAGCCCCTGTGTTTAAATTTGTGACAGTTCAGTATTTACTCCAGGCCCTGTGTTTAAATTTGTGACAGTTCAGTATTTACTCCAGGCCCTGTGTTTAAATTTGTGACAGTTCAGTATTTCCTCCAGCCCCTGTGTTTAAATTTGTGACAGTTCAGTATTTACTCCAGGCCCTGTGTTTAAATTTGTGACAGTTCAGTATTTCCTCCAGGCACTGTGTTTAAATTTGTGACAGATCAGTATTTACTCCAGGCCCTGTGCTTAAATTTGTGACAGTTCAGTATTTACTCCAGGCCCTGTGTTTAAATTTGTGACAGATCAGTATTTCCTCCAGGCCTTGTGTTTAAATTTGTGACAGATCAGTATTTACTCCAGGCCTTGTGTTTAAATTTGTGACAGTTCAGTATTCCCTCCAGGCCCTGTGTTTAAATTTGTGACAGTTCAGTATTTCCTCCAGACACTGTGTTTAAATTTGTGACAGATCAGTATTTACTCCAGGCCTTGTGTTTAAATTTGTGACAGTTCAGTATTTCCTCCAGGCCCTGTGTTTAAATTTGTGACAGTTCAGTATTTCCTCCAGGCCCTGTGTTTAAATTTGTGACAGTTCAGTATTTCCTCCAGGCCTTGTGTTTAAATTTGTGACAGTTCAGTATTTCCCCCAGGCCTTGTGTTTAAATTTGTGACAGTTCAGCATTTTCTCCAGGCCTTGTGTTTAAATTTGTGACAGTTCAGTATTTCCTCCAGCCACTGTGTTTAAATTTGTGACAGATCAGTATTTCCTCCAGCCACTGTGTTTAAATTTGTGACAGTTCAGTATTTACTCCAGGACTTGTGTTTAAATTTCCTACAGCTCATGAATTCCTCCAGGCCTTGTGTTTAAATTTGTGACAGTTCAGTATTTCCTCCAGGCCTTGTGTTTAAATTTGTGACAGTTCAGTATTTCCTCCAGGCCTTGTGTTTAAATTTGTGACAGTTCAGTATTTACTACAGGCCCTGTGTTTAAATTTGTGAGAGTTCAGTATTTCCTCCAGGCCCTGTGTTTAAATTTGTGACAGTTCAGTATTTCCTCCAGGCCTTGTGTTTAAATTTGTGACAGTTCAGTATTTCCTCCAGGCCCTGTGTTTAAATTTGTAACAGTTCAGTATTTCCTCCAGGCCTTGTGTTTAAATTTGTGACAGTTCAGTATTTCCTCCAGGCCTTGTGTTTAAATTTGTGACAGTTCAGTATTCCCTCCAGGCCCTGTGTTTAAATTTGTGACAGTTCAGTATTTCCTCCAGACCCTGTGTTTAAATTTGTAACAGTTCAGTATTTCCTCCAGGCCTTGTGTTTAAACTTGTGAGAGTTCAGTATTCCCTCCAGGCCTTGTGTTTAAATTTGTGACAGTTCAGTATTTCCTCCAGGCCTTGTGTTTAAATTTGCGACAGCTCAGTATTTCCTCCAGACCCTGTGTTTAAATTTCTTACAGCTCAGTATTTCCTCCAGGTCCTGTGTTTAAAGTTGTGAGAGCTCAATATTTCCCCCAGGAACTGTCTTTAAAGTGGTGACAGTTCAGTATTTGCTCCAGCCCCTGTGTTTAAATTTGCGACAGTTCAATATTTCCTCCAGCCCCTGTGTTTAAATTTGTGACAGTTCAGTATTTCCTCCAGGCCTTGTGTTTAAATTTGTGACAATTCAGTATTTCCTCCAGGCCCTGTGTTTAAATTTGTGACAGTTCAGTATTTCCTCCAGGCCTTGTGTTTAAATTTGTGACAGTTCAGTATTTCCTCCAGCCCCTGTGTTTAAATTTGTGACAGTTCAGTATTTACTCCAGACACTGTGTATAAATTTGTGACAGTTCAGTATTTCCTCCAGGCCTTGTGTTTAAATTTGTGACAGTTCAGTATTTCCTCCAGGCCTTGTGTTTAAATTTGTGACAGTTCAGTATTTCCCTCCAGGCCCTGTGCTTAAATTTGTGACAGTTCAGTATTTCCTCCAGGCCTTGTGTTTAAATTTGTGACAATTCAGTATTTCCCTCCAGGCCTTGTGTTTAAATTTGTGACAGTTCAGTATTTCCTCCAGGCCCTGTATTTAAATTTGTGACAGTTCAGTATTTCCTCCCGGCCTTGTGTTTAAATTTGTGACAGTTCAGTATTTCCTCCAGGCCCTGTGTTTAAATTTGTGTCAGTTCAGTATTTCCTCCCGGCCTTGTGTTTAAATTTGTGACAGTTCAGTATTTCCCTCCAGGCCTTGTCTTTAAATTTGTGACAGTTCAGTATTTCCTCCAGGCCTTGTGTTTAAATTTGTGACAGTTCAGTATTTCCTCCAGGCCTTGTGTTTAAATTTGTGACAGTTCAGTATTTCCTCCAGGCCTTGTGTTTAAATTTGTGACAGTTCAGTATTTCCTCCAGGCCCTGTGTTTAAATTTGCGACAGTTCAGTATTTCCCTCCAGGCCTTGTGTTTAAATTTGTGACAGTTCAGTATTTCCCTCCAGGCCTTGTGTTTAAATTTGTGACAGTTCAGTATTTCCTCCAGGCCTTGTGTTTAAACTTGTGAGAGTTCAGTATTCCCTCCAGGCCTTGTGTTTAAATTTGTGACAGTTCAGTATTTCCTCCAGGCCTTGTGTTTAAATTTGCGACAGCTCAGTATTTCCTCCAGAACCTGTGTTTAAATTTCTTACAGCTCAGTATTTCCTCCAGGTCCTGTGTTTAAAGTTGTGAGAGCTCAATATTTCCCCCAGGAACTGTCTTTAAAGTGGTGACAGTTCAGTATTTGCTCCAGCCCCTGTGTTTAAATTTGCGACAGTTCAATATTTCCTCCAGCCCCTGTGTTTAAATTTGTGACAGTTCAGTATTTCCTCCAGGCCTTGTGTTTAAATTTGTGACAATTCAGTATTTCCTCCAGGCCCTGTGTTTAAATTTGTGACAGTTCAGTATTTCCTCCAGGCCTTGTGTTTAAATTTGTGACAGTTCAGTATTTCCTCCAGCCCCTGTGTTTAAATTTGTGACAGTTCAGTATTTACTCCAGACCCTGTGTATAAATTTGTGACAGTTCAGTATTTCCTCCAGGCCTTGTGTTTAAATTTGTGACAGTTCAGTATTTCCTCCAGGCCTTGTGTTTAAATTTGTGACAGTTCAGTATTTCCCTCCAGGCCCTGTGCTTAAATTTGTGACAGTTCAGTATTTCCCTCCAGGCCTTGTGTTTAAATTTGTGACAGTTCAGTATTTCCTCCAGGCCCTGTATTTAAATTTGTGACAGTTCAGTATTTCCTCCCGGCCTTGTGTTTAAATTTGTGACAGTTCAGTATTTCCTCCAGGCCCTGTGTTTAAATTTGTGTCAGTTCAGTATTTCCTCCCGGCCTTGTGTTTAAATTTGTGACAGTTCAGTATTTCCCTCCAGGCCTTGTCTTTAAATTTGTGACAGTTCAGTATTTCCTCCAGGCCTTGTGTTTAAATTTGTGACAGTTCAGTATTTCCTCCAGGCCTTGTGTTTAAATTTGTGACAGTTCAGTATTTCCTCCAGGCCTTGTGTTTAAATTTGTGACAGTTCAGTATTTCCTCCAGGCCCTGTGTTTAAATTTGCGACAGTTCAGTATTTCCCTCCAGGCCTTGTGTTTAAATTTGTGACAGTTCAGTATTTCCCTCCAGGCCTTGTGTTTAAATTTGTGACAGTTCAGTATTTCCTCCAGGCCTTGTGTTTAAATTTGTGACAGTTCAGTATTTCCTCCAGGCCTTGTGTTTAAATTTGTGACAGTACAGTATTTCCTCCAGGCCTTGTGTTTAAATTTGTGACAGTTCAGTATTTCCTCCAGGCCTTGTGTTTAAATTTGTGACAGTACAGTATTTCCTCCAGACCCTGTGTTTAAATTTGTGACAGTTCAGTATTTCCTCCAGGCCTTGTGCTTAAATTTGTGACAGTTCAGTATTTCATCCAGGCCCTGTGTTTAAATTTGTGACAGTACAGTATTTCCTCCAGGCCTTGTGTTTAAATTTGTGACAGTTCAGTATTTCCTCCAGGCCTTGTGTTTAAATTTGTGACAGTTCAGTATTTCATCCAGGCCCTGTGTTTAAATTTGTGACAGTACAGTATTTCCTCCAGGCCTTGTGTTTAAATTTGTGACAGTACAGTATTTCCTCCAGGCCTTGTGTTTAAATTTGTGACAGTTCAGTATTTCCTCCAGGCCTTGTGTTTAAATTTGTGACAGTACAGTATTTCCTCCAGGCCTTGTGTTTAAATTTGTGACAGTACAGTATTTCCTCCAGGCCTTGTGTTTAAATTTGTGACAGTTCAGTATTTCATCCAGGCCCTGTGTTTAAATTTGTGACAGTACAGTATTTCCTCCAGGCCTTGTGTTTAAATTTGTGACAGTACAGTATTTCCTCCAGGCCTTGTGTTTAAATTTGTGACAGTTCAGTATTTCCTCCAGGCCTTGTGTTTAAATTTGTGACAGTTCAGTATTTCATCCAGGCCCTGTGTTTAAATTTGTGACAGTACAGTATTTCCTCCAGGCCTTGTGTTTAAATTTGTGACAGTACAGTATTTCCTCCAGGCCTTGTGTTTAAATTTGTGACAGTTCAGTATTTCCTCCAGGCCTTGTGTTTAAATTTGTGACAGTACAGTATTTCCTCCAGGCCTTGTGTTTAAATTTGTGACAGTACAGTATTTCCTCCAGGCCTTGTGTTTAAATTTGTGACAGTTCAGTATTTCATCCAGGCCCTGTGTTTAAATTTGTGACAGTACAGTATTTCCTCCAGGCCTTGTGTTTAAATTTGTGACAGTACAGTATTTCCTCCAGGCCTTGTGTTTAAATTTGTGACAGTTCAGTATTTCCTCCAGGCCTTGTGTTTAAATTTGTGACAGTTCAGTATTTCATCCAGGCCCTGTGTTTATATTTGTGACAGTACAGTATTTCCTCCAGGCCTTGTGTTTAAATTTGTGACAGTTCAGTATTTCCTCCAGGCCTTGTGTTTAAATTTGTGACAGTACAGTATTTCCTCCAGGCCTTGTGTTTAAATTTGTGACAGTTCAGTATTTCCTCCAGGCCTTGTGTTTAAATTTGTGACAGTTCAGTATTTCATCCAGGCCCTGTGTTTAAATTTGTGACAGTACAGTATTTCCTCCAGGCCTTGTGTTTAAATTTGTGACAGTACAGTATTTCCTCCAGGCCTTGTGTTTAAATTTGTGACAGTTCAGTATTTCCTCCAGGCCTTGTGTTTAAATTTGTGACAGTACAGTATTTCCTCCAGGCCTTGTGTTTAAATTTGTGACAGTACAGTATTTCCTCCAGGCCTTGTGTTTAAATTTGTGACAGTTCAGTATTTCATCCAGGCCCTGTGTTTAAATTTGTGACATTACAGTATTTCCTCCAGGCCTTGTGTTTAAATTTGTGACAGTACAGTATTTCCTCCAGGCCTTGTGTTTAAATTTGTGACAGTTCAGTATTTCCTCCAGGCCTTGTGTTTAAATTTGTGACAGTTCAGTATTTCATCCAGGCCCTGTGTTTATATTTGTGACAGTACAGTATTTCCTCCAGGCCTTGTGTTTAAATTTGTGACAGTTCAGTATTTCCTCCAGGCCCTGTGTTTAAATTTGTGACAGTTCAGTATTTCCTCCAGACCCTGTGTTTTAATTTGTGACAGTTCAGTATTTCATCCAGGCCCTGTGTTTATATTTGTGACAGTACAGTATTTCCTCCAGGCCTTGTGTTTAAATTTGTGACAGTTCAGTATTTCCTCCAGACCCTGTGTTTAAATTTGTGACAGTTCAGTATTTCCTCCAGGCCTTGTGTTTAAATTTGTGACAGTTCAGTAATTCCTCCAGGCCCTGTGTTTAAATTTGTGACAGTTCAGTATTTCCTCCAGACCCTGTGTTTAAATTTGTGACAGTTCAGTCTTTCCTCCGGGCCCTGTGCTTAAATTTGTGACTGTTCAGTATTTCCTCCAGGCCTTGTGTTTAAATTTGTGACAGTTCAGTATTCCCTCCAGGCCTTGTGTTTAAATTTGTGACAGTTCAGTATTTCCTCCAGGCCTTGTGTTTAAATTTGTGACATTACAGTATTTCCTCCAGGCCTTGTGTTTAAATTTGTGAGAGTTCACTATTTCCTCCAGGCCCTGTGTTTAAATTTGTGACAGTTCAGTATTCCCTCCAGGCCTTGTGTTTAAATTTGTGACATTACAGTATTTCCTCCAGGCCTTGTGTTTAAATTTGTGACAGTTCAGTATTTCCTCCAGGCCCTGTGTTTAAATTTGTGACAGTTCAGTATTTCCTCCAGGCCCTGTGTTTAAATTTGTGACAGTTCAGTATTTCCTCCAGGCCTTGTGTTTAAATTTGTGAGAGTTCAGTGTTTCCTCCAGGCCCTGTGTTTAAATTTGTGACAGTTCAGTATTTCCTCCAGGCCTTGTGTTTAAATTTGTGAGAGTTCAGTATTTCCTCCAGGCCCTGTGTTTAAATTTGTGACAGTTCAGTATTTCCTCCAGGCCCTGTGTTTAAATTTGTGACAGTACAGTATTTCCTCCAGGCCCTGTGTTTAAATTTGTAACAGTTCAGTATTTCCTCCAGACCCTGTGTTTAAATTTGTGACAGTTCAGTATTTCCTCCAGGCCTTGTGTTTAAATTTGTGACAGTTCAGTATTTCCTCCAGGCCTTGTGTTTAAATTTGTGAGAGTTCAGTATTTCCTCCAGGCCTTGTGTTTAAATTTGTGAGAGTTCAGTATTTCCTCCAGGCCTTGTGTTTAAATTTGTGACCGTTCAGTAGTTCCTCCAGGCCCTGTGTTTAAATTTGTGACAGTTCAGTATTTCCTCCAGGCCTTGTGTTTAAATTTGTGACAGTTCAGGATTTCCTCCAGGCCCTGTGTTTAAAGCTGTGACAGTTCAGGATTTCCTCCAGGCCTTGTGTTTAAAGTTGTGACAGTTCAGTATTTCCTCCAGGCCTTGTGTTTAAATTTGTGACAGTTCAGTATTTCCTCCAGGCCTTGTGTTTAAATTTGTGACAGTTCAGGATTTCCTCCAGGCCCTGTGTTTAAAGCTGTGACAGTTCAGTATTTCCTCCAGGCCCTGTGTTTAAAGTTGTGACAGTTCAGTATTTCCTCCAGGCCCTGTGTTTAAAGCTGTGACAGTTCAGTATTTCCTCCAGTCCCTGTGTTTAAAGTTGTGACAGTTCAGTATTTCCTCCAGGCCTTGTGTTTAAATTTGTAACAGTTCAGTATTTCCTCCAGGCCTTGTGTTTAAATTTGTGACAGTTCAGTATTTCCTCCAGGCCTTGTGTTTAAATTTGTGACAGTTCAGTATTTCCTCCAGGCCTTGTGTTTAAATTTGTGACAGTTCAGTGTTTCCTCCAGGCCCTGTATTTAAATTTGTGACAGTTCAGTATTTCCTCCAGGCCTTGTGTTTAAATTTGTGACAGTTCAGTATTTCCTCCAGGCCTTGTGTTTAAATTTGTGACAGTTCAGGATTTCCTCCAGGCCTTGTGTTTAAATTTGTGACAGTTCAGTATTTCCTCCAGGCCTTGTGTATAAATTTGTGACAGTTCAGTATTTCCTCCAGGCCTTGTGTTTAAATTTGTGACAGTTCAGTATTTCCTCCAGGCCTTGTGTTTAAATTTGTAACAGTTCAGTATTTACTCCAGACCCTGTGTTTAAATTTGTGACAGTTCAGTATTTACTCCAGACCCTGTGTTTAAATTTGTGACAGTTCAGTATTTCCTCCAGGCCTTGTATTTAAATTTGTGACAGTTCAGTATTTCCTCCAGGCCCTGTGTTTAAATTTGTGACAGTTCAGTATTTCCTCCAGGCCTTGTGTTTAAATTTGTGACAGTTCAGTGTTTCCTCCAGGCCCTGTATTTAAATTTGTGACAGTTCAGTATTTCCTCCAGGACTTCTGTTTAAATTTGTGACAGTTCAGTATTTCCTCCAGGCCCTGTATTTAAATTTGTGACAGTTCAGTATTTACTCCAGGCCCTGTGTTTAAATTTGTGACAGTTCAGTATTTCCTCCAGGCCCTGTATTTAAATTTGTGACAGTTCAGTATTTCCTCCAGGCCCTGTATTTAAATTTGTGACAGTTCAGTATTTCCTCCAGGTCCTGTGTTTAAATTTGTGACAGTTCAGTATTTCCTCCAGGCCTTGTGTTTAAATTTGTGACAGTTCAGTATTTCCTCCAGGCCTTGTGTTTAAATTTGCGACAGTTCAGTATTTCCTCCAGGCCTTGTGTTTAAATTTGTGACAGTTCAGTATTTCCTCCAGGCCTTGTGTTTAAATTTGTGACAGTTCAGTATTTCCTCCAGGCCTTGTGTTTAAATTTGTGACAGTTCAGTATTGCCTCCAGGCCTTGTGTTTAAATTTGTAACAGTTCAGTATTTACTCCAGACCCTGTGTTTAAATTTGTGACAGTTCAGTATTTCCTCCAGGCCTTGTGTTTAAATTTGTGACAGTTCAGGATTTCCTCCAGGCCTTGTGTTTAAATTTGCGACAGTTCAGTATTTCCTCCAGGCCTTGTGTTTAAATTTGCGACAGTTCAGTATTTCCTCCAGGCCTTGTGTATAAATTTGTGACAGTTCAGTATTTCCTCCAGGCCTTGTGTTTAAATTTGTGACAGTTCAGTATTTCCTCCAGGCCTTGTGTTTAAATTTGTAACAGTTCAGTATTTCCTCCAGGCCCTGTGTTTAAATTTGTGACAGTTCAGTATTTCCTCCAGGCCTTGTGTTTAAATTTGTGACAGTTCAGTATTTCCTCCAGGCCTTGTGTTTAAATTTGTGACAGTTCAGTATTTCCTCCAGGCCTTGTGTTTAAATTTGTGACAGTTCAGTATTTACTCCAGACCCTGTGTTTAAATTTGTGACAGTTCAGTATTTACTCCAGACCCTGTGTTTAAATTTGTGACAGTTCAGTATTTCCTCCAGGCCTTGTATTTAAATTTGTGACAGTTCAGTATTTCCTCCAGGCCTTGTGTTTAAATTTGTGACAGTTCAGTATTTCCTCCAGGCCTTGTGTTTAAATTTGTGACAGTTCAGTGTTTCCTCCAGGCCCTGTATTTAAATTTGTGACAGTTCAGTATTTCCTCCAGGCCTTGTGTTTAAATTTGTGACAGTTCAGTATTTCCTCCAGGCCCTGTATTTAAATTTGTGACAGTTCAGTATTTACTCCAGGCCCTGTGTTTAAATTTGTGACAGTTCAGTATTTCCTCCAGGCCCTGTATTTAAATTTGTGACAGTTCAGTATTTCCTCCAGGCCCTGTATTTAAATTTGTGACAGTTCAGTATTTCCTCCAGGCCTTGTATTTAAATTTGTGACAGTTCAGTATTTCCTCCAGGCCTTGTGTTTAAATTTGTGACAGTTCAGTATTTCCTCCAGGCCCTGTATTTAAATTTGTGACAGTTCAGTATATACTCCAGACCCTGTGTTTAAATTTGTGACAGTTCAGTATTTCCTCCAGGCCTTGTGTTTTAATTTGTGAGAGTTCAGTATTTCCTCCAGGCCCTGTGTTTAAATTTGTGACAGTTCAGTATTTCCTCCAGGCCTTGTGTTTAAATTTGTGACAGTTCAGTATTTCCTCCAGGCCCTGTATTTAAATTTGTGACAGTTCAGTATATACTCCAGACCCTGTGTTTAAATTTGTGACAGTTCAGTATTTCCTCCAGGCCTTGTGTTTAAATTTGTGAGAGTTCAGTATTTCCCCCAGGACCTGTGTTTCAAGTTGTGACAGCTCAGTATTTCCCCCAGTACCTGTGTTTAAAGTTGTGACAGTTCAGTATTTCCCCCAGGACCTGTGTTTAAAGTTGTGACAGTTCAGTATTTCCCCCAGGACCTGTGTTTAAAGTTGTGACAGTTCAGTATTTCCCCCAGGTCCTGTCTTTAAAGTTGTGAGAGCTCAGTATTTCCCCCAGGACCTGTCTTTAAAGTTGCGAGAGCTCAGTATTTCCCCCAGGACCTGTCTTTAAAGTTGCGACAGCTCAGTATTTCCCCCGGGACCTGTGCTTACAATTGTGACAGATCAGTATTTCCTCCAGGTCTTGTGTTTAAATTTGTGACAGTTCAGTATTTCCTCCAGGCCCTGTGTTTAAAGTTGTGACAGTTCAGTGTTTCCTCCAGGCCTTGTGTTTAAATTTGTGGCAGTTCAGTATTTCCTCCAGGCCCTGTGTTTAAAGTTGTGACAGTTCAGTATTTCCCCCAGGACCTGTCTTTAAATTTGTGAGAGCTCAGTATTTCCCCCAGTACCTGTGTTTAAAGTTGTGACAGTTCAATGTTTCCCCCAAGACCTGTCTTTAATGTTGTGAAAGCTCAGTATTTCTTCCAGGCCCTGTATTTACAATTTTGACAGCTCAGTATTTCCCCCAGGACCTGTCTTTAAAGTTGTGAGAGCTCAGTATTTCCCCCAGGACTTGTCTTTAAAGTTGTGAAAGTTCAGTATTGCCCCAAGAACCTATGTTTAAAGTTGTGACAGCTCAGTATTTCCCCAAGGACATGTCTTTAAAGTTGTGACTGCTCAGTATTTCCCCCAGGACCTGTCTTTAAAGTTGTGACAGTTCAGTATTTCCCCCAAGACCAGTGTTTAAAGTTGTGACAGTTCAGTATTTCCCCCAGGCCCTGTGTTTACCGTTGTGACAGTTCAGTCTTTCCCCCAAGACCAGTGTTTAAAGTTATGACAGCTCAGTAATTCCCCCAGTACCTGTGTTTAAAGTTGTGACAGTTCAGTGTTTCCCCCAAGACCTGTCTTTAATGTTGTGACAGCTCAGTACTTCCCCCAGGACCTGTCTTTTAAGTTGTGACAGATTAGCAATTCCTCCAGGCCCTGTATTTACCGTTGTGACAGTTCAGTATTTCCCCCAGTACCTGTGTTTAAAGTCGTGACAGTTCAGTATTTCCCCCAAGACCTGTCTTTAATGTTGTGAAAGCTCAGTATTTCCCCCAGGACCTGTCTCTAAAGTTGTGACTGCTCAGTATTTCCCCCAGGACCTGTCTTTAAAGTTGTGACAGTTCAGGATTTCCCCCAGGCACCGTGTTTAAAGTTGTTACAGTTCAGTATTTCCTCCAGGCCCTGTGTTTACATTTGTGACATTTCAGAATTTCCCTCAGGCCCTTTGTTTACAGTTATGACAGCTCAGTATTTCCCTCAGGACCTGTCTTTAAAGATGTGACAGCTCAGTATTTTACCCAGGCCCTGTCTTTAAAGTTGTGACAGCTCAGTATTTCCCCCAGGACCTGTCTTTAAAGTTGTGACAGCTCAGTATTTCCCTCAGGACCTGTCTTTAAAGTTGTGACAGCTCAGTATTTCCCCCAGGACCTGTCTTTAAAGTTGTGACAGCTCAGTATTTCCCTCAGGACCTGTCTTTCAAGTTGTGACAGCTCAGCATTTCCCCTGGACCTGTCTTTAAAGTGGTGACAGTTCATTATTTCCCCCAGGACCTGTCTTTAAAGTTGTGACAGCTCAGCATTTCCCCTGGACCTGTCTTTAAAGTTACGACAGCTCAATATTTCCCCCAGGACCTGTCTTTAAAGTTGTGCCAGCTCAGTATTTCCCCCAGGACCTGTCTTTAAAGTGGTGACAGTTCAGTATTTCCCCCAGGACCTGTCTTCAAAGTGGTGACAGTTCAGTATTTCCCCCAGGACCTGACTTTGAAACTGTGACAGCTCAATATTAACCCCAGGACCTGTCTTTAAAGTTGCGACAGCTCAATATTTCCCCCAGGACCTGACTTTGAAACTGTGACAGCTCAATATTAACCCCAGGACCTGTCTTTAAAGTTGCGACAGCTCAGTATTTCCCCCAGGACCTGACTTTAAAGTGGTGACAGTTCAGTATTTCCCCCAGGACCTGTCTTCAAAGTGGTGCCAGCTCAGTATTTCCCCCAGGACCTGTCTTCAAAGTGGTGCCAGCTCAATATTTCCCCCAGCACCTGTGTTTAAAGAGGTGACAGTTGAGTATTTCCCCCAGGACCTGACTTTGAAGTTGTGACAGCTCAATATTTCACCCAGGACCTGTCTTTAAAGATGTGAGAGCTCAGTATTTGCCCCAGGACCTGTCTTTAAAGTTGTGACAGCTCAATATTTCGCCCAGGACCTGTCTTTAATGCTGTGACAGCTCAGCATTTGCCCCAGGACCTGTCTTTAAAGATGTGACAGTTCAGTGTTTCCCCCAAGACCTGTCTTTAATGTTGTGACAGCTCAGTATTCCTTCCTGGCCCTGTGTTTACAATTGTGACAGTTCAGTATTTCCCCCAGGACCTGTCTTTTGAAGTTGTGACAGTTCAGTATTTCCCCAAGACCTGTGTTTAAAGTTGTGACAGTTCAGTGTTTCCCCCAAGACCTGTGTTTACGATTGTGACAGCTGAGTGTCTCCCCCAGGCCCTTTGTTTATGTTTGTGACAGTTCAGTATATCCTCCAGGCCCTGTGTTTAAATTTGTGACAGCTCAGTATTACCTCCAGGAACTGTGTTTAAAGTTGTGACAGCTCAGTATTTACTCCAGGCCCTGTGCTTAAATTTGTGACAGTTCAGTGTTTCCTCCAGCCCCTGTGTTTAAATTTGTGACAGTTCAGTATTTCCTCCAGCCCCTGTGTTTAAATTTGTGACAGTTCAGTATTTCCTCCAGCCCCTGTGTTTAAATTTGTGACAGTTCAGTATTTCCTCCAGCCCCTGTGTTTAAATTTGTGACAGTTCAGTATTTACTCCAGGCCCTGTGTTTAAATTTGTGACAGTTCAGTGTTTACTCCAGGCCCTGTGTTTAAATTTGTGACAGTTCAGTATTTCCTCCAGCCCCTGTGTTTAAATTTGTGACAGTTCAGTATTTACTCCAGGCCCTGTGTTTAAATTTGTGACAGTTCAGTATTTCCTCCAGGCACTGTGTTTAAATTTGTGACAGATCAGTATTTACTCCAGGCCCTGTGCTTAAATTTGTGACAGTTCAGTATTTACTCCAGGCCCTGTGTTTAAATTTGTGACAGTTCAGTATTTACTCCAGGCCTTGTGTTTAAATTTGTGACAGTTCAGTATTCCCTCCAGGCCCTGTGTTTAAATTTGTGACAGTTCAGTATTTCCTCCAGACACTGTGTTTAAATTTGTGACAGATCAGCATTTACTCCAGGCCTTGTGTTTAAATTTGTGGCAGTTCAGTATTTCCTCCAGGCCCTGTGTTTAAATTTGTGACAGTTCAGTATTTCCTCCAGGCCTTGTGTTTAAATTTGTGACAGTTCAGTATTTCCTCCAGGCCCTGTGTTTAAATTTATGACAGTTCAGCATTTTCTCCAGGCCTTGTGTTTAAATTTGTGACAGTTCAGTATTTCCCCCAGGCCTTGTGTTTAAATTTGTGACAGTTCAGCATTTTCTCCAGGCCTTGTGTTTAAATTTGTGACAGTTCAGTATTTCCCCCAGGCCTTGTGTTTAAATTTGTGACAGTTCAGCATTTTCTCCAGGCCTTGTGTTTAAATTTGTGACAGTTCAGCATTTTCTCCAGGCCCTGTGTTTAAATTTGTGACAGTTCAGTATTTCCCCCAGGCCTTGTGTTTAAATTTGTGACAGTTCAGCATTTTCTCCAGCCACTGTGTTTAAATTTGTGACAGATCAGTATTTCCTCCAGCCACTGTGTTTAAATTTGTGACAGTTCAGTATTTACTCCAGGACTTGTGTTTAAATTTCCTACAGCTCATTAATTCCTCCAGGCCTTGTGTTTAAATTTGTGACAGTTCAGTATTTCCTCCAGGCCTTGTGTTTAAATTTGTGACAGTTCAGTATTTCCTCCAGGCCTTGTGTTTAAATTTGTGACAGTTCAGTATTTACTACAGGCCCTGTGTTTAAATTTGTGAGAGTTCAGTATTTCCTCCAGGCCCTGTGTTTAAATTTGTGACAGTTCAGTATTTCCTCCAGGCCTTGTGTTTAAATTTGTGACAGTTCAGTATTTCCTCCAGGCCCTGTGTTTAAATTTGTAACAGTTCAGTATTTCCTCCAGGCCTTGTGTTTAAATTTGTGACAGTTCAGTATTTCCTCCAGGCCCTGTGTTTAAATTTGTGACAGTTCAGTATTTCCTCCAGACCCTGTGTTTAAATTTGTAACAGTTCAGTATTTCCTCCAGGCCTTGTGTTTAAACTTGTGAGAGTTCAGTATTCCCTCCAGGCCTTGTGTTTAAATTTGTGACAGTTCAGTATTTCCTCCAGGCCTTGTGTTTAAATTTGCGACAGCTCAGTATTTCCTCCAGACCCTGTGTTTAAATTTCTTACAGCTCAGTATTTCCTCCAGGTCCTGTGTTTAAAGTTGTGAGAGCTCAATATTTCCCCCAGGAACTGTCTTTAAAGTGGTGACAGTTCAGTATTTCCTCCAGCCCCTGTGTTTAAATTTGCGACAGTTCAATATTTCCTCCAGCCCCTGTGTTTAAATTTGTGACAGTTCAGTATTTCCTCCAGGCCTTGTGTTTAAATTTGTGACAGTTCAGCATTTCCTCCAGGCCCTGTGTTTAAATTTGTGACAGTTCAGTATTTACTCCAGGCCCTGTGTTTAAATTTGTGACAGTTCAGTATTTCCTCCAGGCACTGTGTTTAAATTTGTGACAGTTCAGTATTCCCTCCAGTCCCTGTGTTTAAATTTGTGACAGTTCAGTATTTCCTCCAGGCCCTGTGTTTAAATTTGTGACAGATCAGTATTTACTCCAGGCCCTGTGCTTAAATTTGTGACAGTTCAGTATTTACTCCAGGCCTTGTGTTTAAATTTGTGACAGTTCAGTATTTACTCCAGGCCCTGTGCTTAAATTTGTGACAGATCAGTATTTACTCCAGGCCCTGTGCTTAAATTTGTGACAGTTCAGTATTTCCTCCAGGCCCTGTGTTTAAATTTGTGACAGATCAGTATTTACTCCAGGCCCTGTGTTTAAATTTGTGACAGTTCAGTATTTCCTCCAGGCCTTGTGTTTAAATTTGTGACAGTTCAGTATTTACTCCAGGCCCTGTGTTTAAATTTGTGACAGTTCAGTATTTCTCTCCAGGCACTGTGTTTAAATTTGTGACAGTTCAGTATTTCCTCCAGGCCCTGTGTTTAAATTTGTGACAGTTCAGTATTTACTCCAGGCCCTGTGTTTAAATTTGTGACAGTTCAGTATTTCTCTCCAGGCACTGTGTTTAAATTTGTGACAGTTCAGTATTCCCTCCAGTCCCTGTGTTTAAATTTGTGACAGTTCAGTATTTCCTCCAGGCCCTGTGTTTAAATTTGTGACAGATCAGTATTCCCTCCAGTCCCTGTGTTTAAATTTGTGACAGTTCAGTATTTCCTCCAGGCGCTGTGTTTAAATTTGTGACAGATCAGTATTTCCTCCAGGCCCTGTGTTTAAATTTGTGACAGATCAGTATTCCCTCCAGTCCCTGTGTTTAAATTTGTGACAGTTCAGTATTTCCTCCAGGCCCTGTGTTTAAATTTGTGACAGATCAGTATTTACTCCAGGCCCTGTGCTTAAATTTGTGACAGATCAGTATTTACTCCAGGCCCTGTGTTTAAATTTGTGACAGTTCAGTATTTCCTCCAGGCCCTGTGTTTAAATTTGTGACAGTTCAGTATTTCCCCCAGGACCTGTCTTCAAAGTTGTGCCAGCTCAGTATTTCCCCCAGGACCTGTCTTTAAAGATGTGACAGCTCAGTATTTACCCCAGGACCTGTCTTCAAAGTTGTGCCAGCTCAGTATTTCCCCAGGACCTGTCTTTAAAGTTGTGACAGCTCAGTATTTCCCCCAGGACCTGTCTTTAAAGTTGTGACAGCTCAGTATTTCCCCCAGGACCTGTCTTTAAAGTTGTGCCAGCTCAGTATTTCCCCCAGGACCTGTCTTTAAAGTTGAGCCAGCTCAGTATTTACCCCAGGACCTGTCTTTAAAGTTGTGCCAGCTCAGTATTTCCCCCAGGACCTGTCTTTAAAGTTGTGACAGCTCAGTATTTACCCCAGGACCTGTCTTCATAGTTGTGCCAGCTCAGTATTTCCCCCAGGACCTGTCTTTAAAGTGGTGACAGTTCAGTATTTCCCCCAGGACCTGTCTTCAAAGTGGTGACAGTTCAGTATTTCCCCCAGGACCTGACTTTGAAACTGTGACAGCTCAATATTAACCCCAGGACCTGTCTTTAACGTTGCGACAGCTCAATATTTCCCCCAGGACCTGACTTTAAAGTTGCGACAGCTCAATATTTCCCCCAGGACCTGTCTTTAAAGTGGTGACAGTTCAGTATTTCCCCCAGGACCTGTCTTCAAAGTGGTGCCAGCTCAATATTTCCCCCAGCACCTGTGTTTAAAGAGGTGACAGTTGAGTATTTCCCCCAGGACCTGACTTTGAAGTTGTGACAGCTCAATATTTCACCCAGGACCTGTCTTTAAAGATGTGAGAGCTCAGTATTTGCCCCAGGACCTGTCTTTAAAGTTGTGACAGCTCAATATTTCGCCCAGGACCTGTCTTTAATGCTGTGACAGCTCAGCATTTGCCCCAGGACCTGTCTTTAAAGTTGTGACAGCTCATTATTTCCCCCAGTACCTGTGTTTAAAGATGTGACAGTTCAGTGTTACCCCCAAGACCTGTCTTTAATGTTGTGACAGCTCAGTATTCCTTCCTGGCCCTGTGTTTACAATTGTGACAGTTCAGTATTTCCCCCAGGACCTGTCTTTTGAAGTTGTGACAGTTCAGTATTTCCCCCAAGACCTGTGTTTACGATTGTGACAGCTGAGTGTCTCCCCCAGGCCCTTTGTTTACGTTTGTGACAGTTCAGTATTTCCTCCAGGCCCTGTGTTTAAATTTGTGACAGCTCAGTATTTACTCCAGGCCCTGTGCTTAAATTTGTGACAGCTCAGTATTTCCTCCAGACCCTGTGTTTAAATTTCTTACAGCTCAGTATTTCCTCCAGGTCCTGTGTTTAAAGTTGTGAGAGCTCAATATTTCCCCCAGGAACTGTCTTTAAAGTGGTGACAGTTCAGTATTTCCTCCAGCCCCTGTGTTTAAATTTGTGACAGTTCAGTATTTACTCCAGACCCTGTGTTTAAATTTGTGACAGTTCAGTATTTACTCCAGGCCCTGTGTTTAAATTTGTGACAGTTCAGTATTTACTCCAGGCCCTGTGCTTAAATTTGTGACAGTTCAGTATTTCCTCCAGGCACTGTGCTTAAATTTGTGACAGTTCAGTATTTACTCCAGGCCCTGTGTTTAAATTTGTGACAGTTCAGTATTTACTCCAGGCCCTGTGCTTAAATTTGTGACAGTTCAGTATTTCCTCCAGACCCTGTGTTTAAATTTGTGACAGTTCAGTATTTCCTCCAGGCCTTGTGTTTAAATTTGTGACAGTTCAGTATTTCCTCCAGGCCTTGTGTTTAAATTTGTGACAGTTCAGTATTTCCTCCAGGCCTTGTGTTTAAATTTGTGACAGTTCAGTATTTCCTCCAGGCCTTGTGTTTAAATTTGTGACAGTTCAGTATTTCCTCCAGGCCTTGTGTTTAAATTTGTGACAGTTCAGTATTTCCTCCAGGCCTTGTGTTTAAATTTGTGACAGTTCAGTATTTCCTCCAGGCCCTGTGTTTAAATTTGTGACAGTTCAGTATTTCCTCCAGGCCTTGTGTTTAAATTTGTGACAGTTCAGTATTTCCTCCAGGCCCTGTGTTTAAATTTGTGACAGTTCAGTATTTCCTCCAGGCTCTGTGTTTAAATTTGTGACAGTTCAGTATTTCCTCCAGGCCTTGTGTTTAAGTTTGTGACAGTTCAGTATTTCCTCCAGGCCTTGTGTTTAAATTTGTGACAGTTCAGTATTTCCTCCAGGCCTTGTGTTTAAATTTGTGACAGTTCAGTATTTCCTCCAGGCCCTGTGTTTAAATTTGTGACAGTTCAGTATTTCCCTCCAGGCCCTGTGTTTAAATTTGTGACAGTTCAGTATTTCCTCCAGGCACTGTGTTTAAATTTGTGACAGTTCAGTAGTTACTCCAGGCCTTGTGTTTAAATTTGTGACCGTTCAGTAGTTCCTCCAGGCACTGTGTTTAAATTTGTGACAGTTCAGTATTTCCTCCAGGCCTTGTGTTTAAATTTGTGACAGTTCAGTATTTCCTCCAGGCCTTGTGTTTAAATTTGTGACAGTTCAGTATTTCTTCCTGGCCTTGTGTTTAAATTTGTAACAGTTCAGTATTTCCTCCAGACCTTGTGTTTAAATTTGTGACAGTTCAGTATTTCTTCCAGGCCTTGTGTTTAAATTTGTGACAGTTCAGTATTCCCTCCAGGCCTTGTGTTTAAATTTGTGAGAGTTCAGTATTTCTTCCAGGCCTTGTGTTTAAATTTGTGACAGTTCAGTATTCCCTCCAGGCCTTGTGTTTAAATTTGTGAGAGTTCAGTATTTCCTCCAGGCCTTGTGTTTAAATTTGTGACAGTTCAGGATTTCCTCCAGGCCCTGTGTTTAAAGCTGTGACAGACCAGTATTTCCTCCAGACCTTGTGTTTAAATTTGTGACAGTTCAGGATTTCCTCCAGGCCCTGTGTTTAAAGCTGTGACAGACCAGTATTTCCTCCAGACCTTGTGTTTAAATTTGTGACAGTTCAGTATTTCCTCCAGACCTTGTGTTTAAATTTGTGACAGTTCAGTATTTCCTCCAGGCCTTGTGTTTAAATTTGTGACAGTTCAGTATTTCCTCCAGGCCTTGTGTTTAAATTTGTGAAAGTTCAGTATTTCCTCCAGGCCTTGTGTTTAAATTTGTGACAGTTCAGTATTTCCTCCAGGCCTTGTGTTTAAATTTGTGACAGTTCAGTATTTCCTCCAGGCCTTGTGTTTAAATTTGTGACAGTTCAGTATTTCCTCCAGGCCTTGTTTTTAAATTTGTGACAGTTCAGTATTTCCTCCAGGCCCTGTGTTTAAATTTGTGACAGTTCAGTATTTCCTCCAGGCCTTGTGTTTAAATTTGTGACAGTTCAGTATTTCCTCCAGGCCTTGTGTTTAAATTTGTGACAGTTCAGTATTTCCTCCAGGCTTTGTGTTTAAATTTGTGACAGTTCAGTATTTCCTCCAGGCCCTGTGTTTAAATTTGTGACAGTTCAGTATTTCCTCCAGGCCTTGTGTTTAAGTTTGTGACAGTTCAGTATTTCCTCCAGGCCTTGTGTTTAAATTTGTGACAGTTCAGTATTTCCTCCAGGCCTTGTGTTTAAATTTGTGACAGTTCAGTATTTCCTCCAGACGCTGTGTTTAAATTTGTGACAGTTCAGTATTTCCTCCAGACCCTGTGTTTAAATTTGTAACAGTTCAGTATTTCCTCCAGGCCTTGTGTTTAAATTTGTGAGAGTTCAGTATTCCCTCCAGGCCTTGTGTTTAAATTTGTGACAGTTCAGTATTCCCTCCAGGCCTTGTGTTTAAATTTGTGAGAGTTCAATATTTCCACCAGGCCCTGTGTTTAAATTTGTGACAGTTCAGTATTTCCTCCAGGCCTTGTGTTTAAATTTGTGACAGTTCAGTATTTCCTCCAGGCCTTGTGTTTAAATTTGTGACAGTTCAGTATATACTCCAGGCCTTGTGTTTAAATTTGTGAGAGTTCAGTATTTCCTCCAGACCCTGTGTTTAAATTTGTGACAGTTCAGTGTTTCCTCCAGGCCCTGTGTTTAAAGTTGTGACAGTTCAGTATTTCCTCCAGGCCTTGTGTTTAAATTTGTAACAGTTCAGTATTTCCTCCAGGCCCTGTATTTAAATTTGTGACAGTTCAGTATTTCCTCCAGGCCTTGTGTTTAAATTTGTGACAGTTCAGTATTTACTACAGGCCCTGTGTTTAAATTTGTGAGAGTTCAGTATTCCCTCCAGGCCTTGTGTTTAAATTTGTCACAGTTCATTGTTTCCTCCAGGCCCTGTGTTTAAAGTTGTGTCAGTTCAGTATTTCCTCCAGGCCTTGTGTTTAAATTTGTAACAGTTCAGTATTTCCTCCAGGCCCTGTATTTAAATTTGTGACAGTTCAGTATTTCCTCCAGGCCTTGTGTTTAAATTTGTGACAGTTCAGTATTTACTACAGGCCCTGTGTTTAAATTTGTGAGAGTTCAGTATTTCCTCCAGGCCTTGTGTTTAAATTTGTGACAGTTCAGTATTTCCTCCATGCCTTGTGTTTAAATTTGTGACAGTTCAGTATTTCCTCCAGGCCTTGTGTTTAAATTTGTGACAGTTCAGTATTTCCTCCAGGCCTTGTGTTTAAATTTGTGACAGTTCAGTATTTCCTCCAGGCCTTGTGTTTAAATTTGTGACAGTTCAGTATTTCCTCCAGGCCCTGTGTTTAAATTTGTAACAGTTCAGTATTTCCTCCAGGCCCTGTGTTTAAATTTGTGACAGTTCAGTATTTCCTCCAGGCCTTGTGTTTAAATTTGTGACAGTTCAGTATTCCCTCCAGGCCTTGTGTTTAAATTTGTGAGAGTTCAGTATTTCCTCTAGGCCCTGTGTTTAAATTTGTGACAGTTCAGTATTCCCTCCAGGCCCTGTGTTTAAATTTGTGACAGTTCAGTATTCCCTCCAGGCCTTGTGTTTAAATTTGTGACCGTTCAGTAGTTCCTCCAGGCCCTGTGTTTAAATTTGTGACAGTTCAGTATTCCCTCCAGGCCTTGTGTTTAAATTTGTGACAGTTCAGTATTCCCTCCAGGCCTTGTGTTTAAATTTGTGACAGTTCAGTAGTTCCTCCAGGCCCTGTGTTTAAATTTGTGACAGTTCAGTATTTCCTCCAGGCCTTGTGTTTAAATTTGTGACAGTTCAGTATTTACTCCAGGCCCTGTGTTTAAATTTGTGACAGTTCAGTATTCCCTCCAGGCCTTGTGTTTAAATTTGTGACAGTTCAGTAGTTCATCCAGGCCCTGTGTTTAAATTTGTGACAGTTCAGTATTTCCTCCAGGCCTTGTGTTTAAAGCTGTGACGGACCAGTATTTCCTCCAGGCCTTGTGTTTAAATTTGTGACAGTTCAGTATTTCCTCCAGGCCTTGTGTTTAAATTTGTGACTGTTCAGTATTTCCTCCAGGCCTTGTGTTTAAATTTGTGACAGTTCAGTATTCCCTCCAGGCCTTGTGTTTAAATTTGTGAGAGTTCAGTATTTCCTCCAGGCCCTGTGTTTAAATTTGTAACAGTTCAGTATTTCCTCCAGGCCCTGTGTTTAAATTTGTGACAGTTCAGTATTTCCTCCAGGCCTTGTGTTTAAATTTGTGACAGTTCAGTATTTCCTCCAGGCCTTGTGTTTAAATTTGTAACAGTTCAGTATTTCCTCCAGGCCCTGTGTTTAAATTTGTGACAGTTCAGTATTTCCTCCAGGCCTTGTGTTTAAATTTGTGACAGTTCAGTATTCCCTCCAGGCCTTGTGTTTAAATTTGTGAGAGTTCAGTATTTCCTCCAGGCCTTGTGTTTAAATTTGAGACAGTTCAGTATTTCCTCCAGGCCTTGTGTTTAAATTTGTGACAGTTCAGTATTTCCTCCAGGCCTTGTGTTTAAATTTGTGACAGTTCAGTATTTCCTCCAGTCCCTGTGTTTAAATTTGTGACAGTTCAGTATTCCCTCCAGGCCTTGTGTTTAAATTTGTGACAGTTCAGTATTCCCTCCAGGCCCTGTGTTCAAATTTGTGACAGTTCAGTATTCCCTCCAGGCCTTGTGTTTAAATTTGTGAGAGTTCAGTATTTCCTCCAGGCCCTGTGTTTAAATTTGTGACAGTTCAGTATTCCCTCCAGGCCTTGTGTTTAAATTTGTGACAGTTCAGTATTTCCTCCAGGCCTTGTGTTTAAATTTGTGACAGTTCAGTATTTACTCCAGGCCCTGTGTTTAAATTTGTGACAGTTCAGTATTCCCTCCAGGCCTTGTGTTTAAATTTGTGACAGTTCAGTAGTTCCTCCAGGCCCTGTGTTTAAATTTGTGACAGTTCAGTATTTATTCCTGACCCTGTGTTTAAATTTGTAACAGTTCAGTAGTTCCTCCAGGCCCTGTGTTTAAATTTGTGACAGTTCAGTAGTTCCTCCAGGCCCTGTGTTTAAATTTGTGACAGTTCAGTATTTCCTCCAGGCCTTGTGTTTAAATTTGTGACAGTTCAGTATTTACTCCAGGCCCTGTGTTTAAATTTGTGACAGTTCAGTATTTCCTCCAGGCCTTGTGTTTAAATTTGTGACAGTTCAGTATTTACTCCAGGCCCTGTGTTTAAATTTGTGACAGTTCAGTATTCCCTCCAGGCCTTGTGTTTAAATTTGTGACAGTTCAGTAGTTCCTCCAGGCCTTGTGTTTAAATTTGTGACAGTTCAGTAGTTCCTCCAGGCCCTGTGTTTAAATTTGTGACAGTTCAGTATTTCCTCCAGGCCTTGTGTTTAAAGCTGTGACGGACCAGTATTTCCTCCAGGCCTTGTGTTTAAATTTGTGAGAGTTCAGTATTTCCTCCAGGCCCTGTGTTTAAATTTGTAACAGTTCAGTATTTCCTCCAGGCCCTGTGTTTAAATTTGTGACAGTTCAGTATTTCCTCCAGGCCTTGTGTTTAAATTTGTGACAGTTCAGTATTTCCTCCAGGCCCTGTGTTTAAATTTGTAACAGTTCAGTATTTCCTCCAGGCCCTGTGTTTAAATTTGTGACAGTTCAGTATTTCCTCCAGGCCTTGTGTTTAAATTTGTGACAGTTCAGTATTTCCTCCAGGCCTTGTGTTTAAATTTGTAACAGTTCAGTATTTACTCCAGGCCCTGTGTTTAAATTTGTGACATTTCAGTATTCCCTCCAGGCCTTGTGTTTAAATTTGTAACAGTTCAGTATTTCCTCCAGGCCTTGTGTTTAAATTTGTGACAGTTCAGTATTTCCTCCAGGCCCTGTGTTTAAATTTGTGACAGTTCAGTATTTCCTCCAGGCCTTGTGTTTAAATTTGTGACAGTTCAGTATTCCCTCCAGGCCTTGTGTTTAAATTTGTGAGAGTTCAGTATTTCCTCCAGGCCTTGTGTTTAAATTTGTGACAGTTCAGTATTTCCTCCAGGCCTTGTGTTTAAATTTGTGACAGTTCAGTATTTCCTCCAGGCCTTGTGTTTAAATTTGTGACAGTTCAGTATTTCCTCCAGGCCCTGTGTTTAAATTTGTGACAGTTCAGTATTCCCTCCAGGCCCTGTGTTTAAATTTGTGACAGTTCAGTATTCCCTCCAGGCCTTGTGTTTAAATTTGTGACCGTTCAGTAGTTCCTCCAGGCCCTGTGTTTAAATTTGTAACAGTTCAGTATTTACTCCAGGCCCTGTGTTTAAATTTGTGACATTTCAGTATTCCCTCCAGGCCTTGTGTTTAAATTTGTAACAGTTCAGTATTTACTCCAGGCCCTGTGTTTAAATTTGTGACATTTCAGTATTCCCTCCAGGCCTTGTGTTTAAATTTGTAACAGTTCAGTATTTCCTCCAGGCCTTGTGTTTAAATTTGTGACAGTTCAGTATTTCCTCCAGGCCCTGTGTTTAAATTTGTGACAGTTCAGTATTTCCTCCAGGCCTTGTGTTTAAATTTGTGACAGTTCAGTATTCCCTCCAGGCCTTGTGTTTAAATTTGTGAGAGTTCAGTATTTCCTCCAGGCCTTGTGTTTAAATTTGTGACAGTTCAGTATTTCCTCCAGGCCTTGTGTTTAAATTTGTGACAGTTCAGTATTTCCTCCAGGCCTTGTGTTTAAATTTGTGACAGTTCAGTATTTCCTCCAGGCCCTGTGTTTAAATTTGTGACAGTTCAGTATTCCCTCCAGGCCCTGTGTTTAAATTTGTGACAGTTCAGTATTTCCTCCAGGCCTTGTGTTTAAAGTTGTGACAGTTCAGTATTTCCTCCAGGCCCTGTGTTTAAATTTGTGACAGTTCAGTATTTCCTCCAGGCCCTGTGTTTAAATTTGTGACAGTTCAGTATTTACTCCAGACCCTGTGTTTAAATTTGTGACAGTTCAGTATTTCCTCCAGGCCTTGTATTTAAATTTGTGACAGTTCAGTATTTCCTCCAGGCCTTGTGTTTAAATTTGTGACAGTTCAGTATTTCCTCCAGGCCTTGTGTTTAAATTTGTGACAGTTCAGTATTTCCTCCAGGCCCTGTGTTTAAATTTGTGACAGTTCAGTATTTCCTCCAGGCCTTGTGTTTAAATTTGTGACAGTTCAGTATTTCCTCCAGGCCCTGTGTTTAAATTTGTGACAGTTCAGTATTCCCTCCAGGCCCTGTGTTTAAATTTGTGACAGTTCAGTATTTCCTCCAGGCCCTGTGTTTAAATTTGTGACAGTTCAGTATTTCCTCCAGGCCCTGTGTTTAAATTTGTGACAGTTCAGTATTCCCTCCAGGCCTTGTGTTTAAATTTGTGACACTTCAGTATTCCCTCCAGGCCTTGTGTTTAAATTTGTGACAGTTCAGTAGTTCCTCCAGGCCCTGTGTTTAAATTTGTGACATTTCAGTATTCCCTCCAGGCCTTGTGTTTAAATTTGTGACTGTTCAGTAGTTCCTCCAGGCCCTGTGTGTAAATTTGTGACAGTTCAGTATTTCCTCCAGGCCTTGTGTTTAAATTTGTGACAGTTCAGTATTTACTCCAGGCCCTGTGTTTAAATTTGTGACATTTCAGTATTCCCTCCAGGCCTTGTGTTTAAATTTGTGACAGTTCAGTATTTCCTCCAGGCCTTGTGTTTAAATTTGTGACAGTTCAGTATTCCCTCCAGGCCCTGTGTTTAAATTTGTGACAGTTCAGTATTTCCTCCAGGCCTTGTGTTTAAATTTGTGACAGTTCAGTATTCCCTCCAGGCCCTGTGTTAAAATTTGTGACAGTTCAGTATTTCCTCCAGGCCTTGTGTTTAAATTTGTGACAGTTCAGTATTCCCTCCAGGCCCTGTGTTTAAATTTGTGACAGTTCAGTATTTCCTCCAGGCCTTGTGTTTAAATTTGTGACAGTTCAGTATTTCCTCCAGTCCCTGTGTTTAAATTTGTGACAGTTCAGTATTCCCTCCAGGCCTTGTGTTTAAATTTGTGACTGTTCAGTAGTTCCTCCAGGCCCTGTGTATAAATTTGTGACAGTTCAGGATTTCCTCCAGGCCTTGTGTTTAAATTTGTGACAGTTCAGTATTTCCTCCAGGCCTTGTGTTTAAAGCTGTGACAGACCAGTATTTCCTCCAGGCCTTGTGTTTAAATTTGTGACAGTTCAGTATTTCCTCCAGGCCTTGTGTTTAAATTTGTGACAGTTCAGTTTTTCGTTCAGGCCCTGTGTTTAAATTTGTGACTGTTCAGTATTTCCTACAGGCCCTGTGTTTAATTTTGTGACAGTTCAGTATTTCATCCAGGCCTTGTGTTTAAATTTGTGACAGTTCAGTATTTCCTCCAGGCCTTGTGTTTAAATTTGTGACAGTTCAGTAGTTCCTCCAGGCCCTGTGTTTAAATTTGTGACAGTTCAGTATTTCCTCCAGGCCTTGTGTTTAAATTTGTGACAGTTCAGTATTTCCTCCAGGCCTTGTGTTTAAATTTGTGACAGTTCAGTATTCCCTCCAGGCCTTGTGTTTAAATTTGTGACAGTTCAGTATTTCCTCCAGGCCTTGTGTTTAAATTTGTAACATTTCAGTATTTCCTCCAGGCCCTGTGTTTAAATTTGTGACAGTTCAGTATTTCCTCCAGACCCTGTGCTTAAATTTGTAACAGTTCAGTATTTCCTCCAGGCCCTGTGTTTAAATTTGTGACAGTTCAGTATTTCCTCCAGGCCTTGTGTTTAAATTTGTGACAGTTCAGTATTTACTCCAGGCCCTGTGTTTAAATTTGTGACATTTCAGTATTCCCTCCAGGCCTTGTGTTTAAATTTGTGACAGTTCAGTATTCCCTCCAGGCCCTGTGTTTAAATTTGTGACAGTTCAGTATTTCCTCCAGGCCTTGTGTTTAAATTTGTGACAGTTCAGTATTTCCTCCAGTCCCTGTGTTTAAATTTGTGACAGTTCAGTATTTCCTCCAGGCCTTGTGTTTAAATTTGTGACAGTTCAGTATTTCCTCCAGGCCTTGTGTTTAAAGCTGTGACAGACCAGTATTTCCTCCAGGACTTGTGTTTAAATTTGTGACAGTTCAGTATTACCTCCAGGCCTTGCGTTTAAATTTGTGACAGTTCAGTATTACCTCCAGGCCTTGTGTTTAATTTTGTGACAGTTCAGTATTTCCTCCAGGCCTTGTGTTTAAAGCTGTGACAGACCAGTATTTCCTCCAGGCCTTGTGTTTAAATTTGTGACAGTTCAGTATTACCTCCAGGCCTTGTGTTTAAATTTGTGACAGTTCAGTATTCCCTCCAGGCCTTGTGTTTAAATTTGTGACAGTTCAGTATTTCCTCCAGGCCTTGTGTTTAAAGCTGTGACAGACCAGTATTTCCTCCAGGCCTTGTGTTTAAATTTGTGACAGTTCAGTATTCCCTCCAGGCCTTGTGTTTAAATTTGTGACAGTTCAGTTTTTCGTTCAGGCCCTGTGTTTAAATTTGTGACTGTTCAGTATTTCCTCCAGGCCTTGTGTTTAAATTTGTGACAGTTCAGTATTTCCTCCAGGCCTTGTGTTTAAATTTGTGACAGTTCAGTATTTCCTCCAGGCCTTGTGTTTAAATTTGTGACAGTTCAGTAGTTCCTCCAGGCCCTGTGTTTAAATTTGTGACAGTTCAGTATTTCCTCCAGGCCTTGTGTTTAAATTTGTGACAGTTCAGTATTTCCTCCAGGCCTTGTGTTTAAATTTGTGACAGTTCAGTATTCCCTCCAGGCCTTGTGTTTAAATTTGTGACAGTTCAGTATTTCCTCCAGGCCTTGTGTTTAAATTTGTAACAGTTCAGTATTTCCTCCAGGCCCTGTATTTAAATTTGTGACAGTTCAGTATTTCCTCCAGACCCTGTGCTTAAATTTGTGACAGTTCAGTATTTCCTCCAGGCCCTGTGTTTAAATTTGTGACAGTTCAGTATTTCCTCCAGGCCTTGTGTTTAAATTTGTGACAGTTCAGTATTCCCTCCAGGCCTTGTGTTTAAATTTGTGAAGTTCAGTATTCCCTCCAGGCCTTGTGTTTAAATTTGTGAGAGTTCAGTATTTCCTCCAGGCCTTGTGTTTAAATTTGTGAGAGTTCAGTATTTCCTCCAGGCCTTGTGTTTAAATTTGTGACAGTTCAGTATTCCCTCCAGGCCTTGTGTTTAAATTTGTGAGAGTTCAGTATTTCCTCCAGGCCTTGTGTTTAAATTTGTGACAGTTCAGTATTCCCTCCAGGCCTTGTGTTTAAATTTGTGAGAGTTCAGTATTTTCTCCAGGCCCTGTGTTTAAACTTGTGACAGTTCAGTATTCCCTCCAGGCCCAGTGTTTAAATTTGTGACAGTTCAGTATTCCCTCCAGGCCTTGTGTTTAAATTTGTGACCGTTCAGTAGTTCCTCCAGGCCCTGTGTTTAAATTTGTGACAGTTCAGTATTCCCTCCAGGCCTTGTGTTTAAATTTGTGACAGTTCAGTATTCCCTCCAGGCCTTGTGTTTAAATTTGTGACCGTTCAGTAGTTCCTCCAGGCCCTGTGTTTAAATTTGTGACAGTTCAGTATTTCCTCCAGGCCTTGTGTTTAAATTTGTGACAGTTCAGTATTTCCTCCAGGCCCTGTGTTTAAATTTGTGACAGTTCAGTATTTCCTCCAGGCCTTGTGTTTAAATTTGTGACAGTTCAGTATTTCCTCCAGGCCCTGTGTTTAAATTTGTGACAGTTCAGTATTTCCTCCAGGCCTTGTGTTTAAATTTGTGACAGTTCAGTATTCCCTCCAGGCCTTGTGTTTAAATTTGTGAAAGTTCAGGATTTCCTCCAGGCCCTGTGTTTAAATTTGTGACAGTTCAGTATTTCCTCCAGGCCCTGTGTTTAAATTTGTGACAGTTCAGTATTTCCTCCAGGCCCTGTGTTTAAATTTGTGACAGTTCAGTATTTCCTCCAGGCCTTGTGTTTAAATTTGTGACAGTTCAGTATTCCCTCCAGGCCTTGTGTTTAAATTTGTGACCGTTCAGGATTTCCTCCAGGCCCTGTGTTTAAATTTGTGACAGTTCAGTATTTCCTCCAGGCCTTGTGTTTAAATTTGTGACAGTTCAGGATTTCCTCCAGGCCTTGTGTTTAAATTTGTGACAGTTCAGTATTTCCTCCAGGCCTTGTGTTTAAAGCTGTGACAGACCAGTATTTCCTCCAGGCCTTGTGTTTAAATTTGTGACAGTTCAGTATTACCTCCAGGCCTTGTGTTTAAATTTGTGACAGTTCAGTATTCCCTCCAGGCCTTGTGTTTAAATTTGTGACAGTTCAGTATTTCCTCCAGGCCTTGTGTTTAAAGCTGTGACAGACCAGTATTTCCTCCAGGCCTTGTGTTTAAATTTGTGACAGTTCAGTATTCCCTCCAGGCCTTGTGTTTAAATTTGTGACAGTTCAGTTTTTCGTTCAGGCCCTGTGTTTAAATTTGTGACTGTTCAGTATTTCCTCCAGGCCTTGTGTTTAAATTTGTGACAGTTCAGTATTTCCTCCAGGCCTTGTGTTTAAATTTGTGACAGTTCAGTATTTCCTCCAGGCCTTGTGTTTAAATTTGTGACAGTTCAGTAGTTCCTCCAGGCCCTGTGTTTAAATTTGTGACAGTTCAGTATTTCCTCCAGGCCTTGTGTTTAAATTTGTGACAGTTCAGTATTTCCTCCAGGCCCTGTGTTTAAATTTGTGACAGTTCAGTATTTACTCCAGGCCTTGTGTTTAAATTTGTGACAGTTCAGTATTCCCTCCAGGCCTTGTGTTTAAATTTGTGACAGTTCAGTATTTCCTCCAGGCCTTGTGTTTAAATTTGTAACAGTTCAGTATTTCCTCCAGGCCCTGTATTTAAATTTGTGACAGTTCAGTATTTCCTCCAGACCCTGTGCTTAAATTTGTGACAGTTCAGTATTTCCTCCAGGCCTTGTGTTTAAATTTGTGAGAGTTCAGTATTTCCTCCAGGCCTTGTGTTTAAATTTGTGACAGTTCAGTATTTCCTCCAGGCCTTGTGTTTAAATTTGTGACAGTTCAGTATTTCCTCCAGGCCCTGTGTTTAAATTTGTGACAGTTCAGTATTTCCTCCAGGCCCTGTGTTTAAATTTGTGACAGTTCAGTATTCCCTCCAGGCCTTGTGTTTAAATTTGTGAGAGTTCAGTATTTTCTCCAGGCCCTGTGTTTAAACTTGTGACAGTTCAGTATTCCCTCCAGGCCCAGTGTTTAAATTTGTGACAGTTCAGTATTCCCTCCAGGCCTTGTGTTTAAATTTGTGACCGTTCAGTAGTTCCTCCAGGCCCTGTGTTTAAATTTGTGACAGTTCAGTATTCCCTCCAGGCCTTGTGTTTAAATTTGTGACAGTTCAGTATTCCCTCCAGGCCTTGTGTTTAAATTTGTGACCGTTCAGTAGTTCCTCCAGGCCCTGTGTTTAAATTTGTGACAGTTCAGTATTTCCTCCAGGCCTTGTGTTTAAATTTGTGACAGTTCAGTATTTCCTCCAGACCCTGTGTTTAAATTTGTGACAGTTCAGTATTCCCTCCAGGCCCTGTGTTTAAATTTGTGACAGTTCAGTATTTCCTCCAGGCCTTGTGTTTAAAGCTGTGACAGACCAGTATTTCCTCCAGGCCTTGTGTTTAAATTTGTGACAGTTCAGTATTTCCTCCAGGCCTTGTGTTTAAATTTGTGACAGTTCAGTTTTTCGTTCAGGCCCTGTGTTTAAATTTGTGACTGTTCAGTATTTCCTACAGGCCCTGTGTTTAATTTTGTGACAGTTCAGTATTTCCTCCAGGCCTTGTGTTTAAATTTGTGACAGTTCAGTATTTCCTCCAGGCCTTGTGTTTAAATTTGTGACAGTTCAGTAGTTCCTCCAGGCCCTGTGTTTAAATTTGTGACAGTTCAGTATTTCCTCCAGGCCTTGTGTTTAAATTTGTGACAGTTCAGTATTTCCTCCAGGCCTTGTGTTTAAATTTGTGACAGTTCAGTATTCCCTCCAGGCCTTGTGTTTAAATTTGTGACAGTTCAGTATTTCCTCCAGGCCTTGTGTTTAAATTTGTAACATTTCAGTATTTCCTCCAGGCCCTGTGTTTAAATTTGTGACAGTTCAGTATTTCCTCCAGACCCTGTGCTTAAATTTGTAACAGTTCAGTATTTCCTCCAGGCCCTGTGTTTAAATTTGTGACAGTTCAGTATTTCCTCCAGGCCTTGTGTTTAAATTTGTGACAGTTCAGTATTTCCTCCAGGCCTTGTGTTTAAATTTGTGACAGTTCAGTATTTCCTCCAGACCCTGTGCTTAAATTTGTAACAGTTCAGTATTTCCTCCAGGCCCTGTGTTTAAATTTGTGACAGTTCAGTATTTCCTCCAGGCCTTGTGTTTAAATTTGTGACAGTTCAGTATTTCCTCCAGGCCCTGTGTTTAAATTTGTGACAGTTCAGTATTTCCTCCAGGCCTTGTGTTTAAATTTGTGACAGTTCAGTATTCCCTCCAGGCCTTGTGTTTAAATTTGTGAAAGTTCAGGATTTCCTCCAGGCCCTGTGTTTAAATTTGTGACAGTTCAGTATTTCCTCCAGGCCCTGTGTTTAAATTTGTGACAGTTCAGTATTTCCTCCAGGCCCTGTGTTTAAATTTGTGACAGTTCAGTATTTCCTCCAGGCCTTGTGTTTAAATTTGTGACAGTTCAGTATTCCCTCCAGGCCTTGTGTTTAAATTTGTGACCGTTCAGGATTTCCTCCAGGCCCTGTGTTTAAATTTGTGACAGTTCAGTATTTACTCCAGGCCCTGTGTTTAAATTTGTGACAGTTCAGTATTTCCTCCAGGCCTTGTGTTTAAATTTGTGACAGTTCAGGATTTCCTCCAGGCCTTGTGTTTAAATTTGTGACAGTTCAGTATTTCCTCCAGGCCTTGTGTTTAAAGCTGTGACAGACCAGTATTTCCTCCAGGCCTTGTGTTTAAATTTGTGACAGTTCAGTATTACCTCCAGGCCTTGTGTTTAAATTTGTGACAGTTCAGTATTCCCTCCAGGCCTTGTGTTTAAATTTGTGACAGTTCAGTATTTCCTCCAGGCCTTGTGTTTAAAGCTGTGACAGACCAGTATTTCCTCCAGGCCTTGTGTTTAAATTTGTGACAGTTCAGTATTCCCTCCAGGCCTTGTGTTTAAATTTGTGACAGTTCAGTTTTTCGTTCAGGCCCTGTGTTTAAATTTGTGACTGTTCAGTATTTCCTCCAGGCCTTGTGTTTAAATTTGTGACAGTTCAGTATTCCCTCCAGGCCTTGTGTTTAAATTTGTGACAGTTCAGTATTCCCTCCAGGCCTTGTGTTTAAATTTGTGACCGTTCAGTAGTTCCTCCAGGCCCTGTGTTTAAATTTGTGACAGTTCAGTATTCCCTCCAGGCCTTGTGTTTAAATTTGTGACAGTTCAGTATTCCCTCCAGGCCTTGTGTTTAAATTTGTGACCGTTCAGTAGTTCCTCCAGGCCCTGTGTTTAAATTTGTGACAGTTCAGTATTTCCTCCAGGCCTTGTGTTTAAATTTGTGACAGTTCAGTATTTCCTCCAGACCCTGTGTTTAAATTTGTGACAGTTCAGTATTCCCTCCAGGCCCTGTGTTTAAATTTGTGACAGTTCAGTATTTCCTCCAGGCCTTGTGTTTAAAGCTGTGACAGACCAGTATTTCCTCCAGGCCTTGTGTTTAAATTTGTGACAGTTCAGTATTTCCTCCAGGCCTTGTGTTTAAATTTGTGACAGTTCAGTTTTTCGTTCAGGCCCTGTGTTTAAATTTGTGACTGTTCAGTATTTCCTACAGGCCCTGTGTTTAATTTTGTGACAGTTCAGTATTTCCTCCAGGCCTTGTGTTTAAATTTGTGACAGTTCAGTATTTCCTCCAGGCCTTGTGTTTAAATTTGTGACAGTTCAGTAGTTCCTCCAGGCCCTGTGTTTAAATTTGTGACAGTTCAGTATTTCCTCCAGGCCTTGTGTTTAAATTTGTGACAGTTCAGTATTTCCTCCAGGCCTTGTGTTTAAATTTGTGACAGTTCAGTATTCCCTCCAGGCCTTGTGTTTAAATTTGTGACAGTTCAGTATTTCCTCCAGGCCTTGTGTTTAAATTTGTAACATTTCAGTATTTCCTCCAGGCCCTGTGTTTAAATTTGTGACAGTTCAGTATTTCCTCCAGACCCTGTGCTTAAATTTGTAACAGTTCAGTATTTCCTCCAGGCCCTGTGTTTAAATTTGTGACAGTTCAGTATTTCCTCCAGGCCTTGTGTTTAAATTTGTGACAGTTCAGTATTTCCTCCAGGCCTTGTGTTTAAATTTGTGACAGTTCAGTATTTCCTCCAGACCCTGTGCTTAAATTTGTAACAGTTCAGTATTTCCTCCAGGCCCTGTGTTTAAATTTGTGACAGTTCAGTATTTCCTCCAGGCCTTGTGTTTAAATTTGTGACAGTTCAGTATTTCCTCCAGGCCCTGTGTTTAAATTTGTGACAGTTCAGTATTTCCTCCAGGCCTTGTGTTTAAATTTGTGACAGTTCAGTATTCCCTCCAGGCCTTGTGTTTAAATTTGTGAAAGTTCAGGATTTCCTCCAGGCCCTGTGTTTAAATTTGTGACAGTTCAGTATTTCCTCCAGGCCCTGTGTTTAAATTTGTGACAGTTCAGTATTTCCTCCAGGCCCTGTGTTTAAATTTGTGACAGTTCAGTATTTCCTCCAGGCCTTGTGTTTAAATTTGTGACAGTTCAGTATTCCCTCCAGGCCTTGTGTTTAAATTTGTGACCGTTCAGGATTTCCTCCAGGCCCTGTGTTTAAATTTGTGACAGTTCAGTATTTACTCCAGGCCCTGTGTTTAAATTTGTGACAGTTCAGTATTTCCTCCAGGCCTTGTGTTTAAATTTGTGACAGTTCAGGATTTCCTCCAGGCCTTGTGTTTAAATTTGTGACAGTTCAGTATTTCCTCCAGGCCTTGTGTTTAAAGCTGTGACAGACCAGTATTTCCTCCAGGCCTTGTGTTTAAATTTGTGACAGTTCAGTATTACCTCCAGGCCTTGTGTTTAAATTTGTGACAGTTCAGTATTCCCTCCAGGCCTTGTGTTTAAATTTGTGACAGTTCAGTATTTCCTCCAGGCCTTGTGTTTAAAGCTGTGACAGACCAGTATTTCCTCCAGGCCTTGTGTTTAAATTTGTGACAGTTCAGTATTCCCTCCAGGCCTTGTGTTTAAATTTGTGACAGTTCAGTTTTTCGTTCAGGCCCTGTGTTTAAATTTGTGACTGTTCAGTATTTCCTCCAGGCCTTGTGTTTAAATTTGTGACAGTTCAGTATTTCCTCCAGGCCTTGTGTTTAAATTTGTGACAGTTCAGTATTTCCTCCAGGCCTTGTGTTTAAATTTGTGACAGTTCAGTAGTTCCTCCAGGCCCTGTGTTTAAATTTGTGACAGTTCAGTATTTCCTCCAGGCCTTGTGTTTAAATTTGTGACAGTTCAGTATTTCCTCCAGGCCCTGTGTTTAAATTTGTGACAGTTCAGTATTTACTCCAGGCCTTGTGTTTAAATTTGTGACAGTTCAGTATTCCCTCCAGGCCTTGTGTTTAAATTTGTGACAGTTCAGTATTTCCTCCAGGCCTTGTGTTTAAATTTGTAACAGTTCAGTATTTCCTCCAGGCCCTGTATTTAAATTTGTGACAGTTCAGTATTTCCTCCAGACCCTGTGCTTAAATTTGTGACAGTTCAGTATTTCCTCCAGGCCTTGTGTTTAAATTTGTGAGAGTTCAGTATTTCCTCCAGGCCTTGTGTTTAAATTTGTGACAGTTCAGTATTTCCTCCAGGCCTTGTGTTTAAATTTGTGACAGTTCAGTATTTCCTCCAGGCCCTGTGTTTAAATTTGTGACAGTTCAGTATTTCCTCCAGGCCCTGTGTTTAAATTTGTGACAGTTCAGTATTCCCTCCAGGCCTTGTGTTTAAATTTGTGAGAGTTCAGTATTTTCTCCAGGCCCTGTGTTTAAACTTGTGACAGTTCAGTATTCCCTCCAGGCCCAGTGTTTAAATTTGTGACAGTTCAGTATTCCCTCCAGGCCTTGTGTTTAAATTTGTGACCGTTCAGTAGTTCCTCCAGGCCCTGTGTTTAAATTTGTGACAGTTCAGTATTCCCTCCAGGCCTTGTGTTTAAATTTGTGACAGTTCAGTATTCCCTCCAGGCCTTGTGTTTAAATTTGTGACCGTTCAGTAGTTCCTCCAGGCCCTGTGTTTAAATTTGTGACAGTTCAGTATTTCCTCCAGGCCTTGTGTTTAAATTTGTGACAGTTCAGTATTTCCTCCAGACCCTGTGTTTAAATTTGTGACAGTTCAGTATTCCCTCCAGGCCCTGTGTTTAAATTTGTGACAGTTCAGTATTTCCTCCAGGCCTTGTGTTTAAAGCTGTGACAGACCAGTATTTCCTCCAGGCCTTGTGTTTAAATTTGTGACAGTTCAGTATTTCCTCCAGGCCTTGTGTTTAAATTTGTGACAGTTCAGTTTTTCGTTCAGGCCCTGTGTTTAAATTTGTGACTGTTCAGTATTTCCTACAGGCCCTGTGTTTAATTTTGTGACAGTTCAGTATTTCCTCCAGGCCTTGTGTTTAAATTTGTGACAGTTCAGTATTTCCTCCAGGCCTTGTGTTTAAATTTGTGACAGTTCAGTAGTTCCTCCAGGCCCTGTGTTTAAATTTGTGACAGTTCAGTATTTCCTCCAGGCCTTGTGTTTAAATTTGTGACAGTTCAGTATTTCCTCCAGGCCTTGTGTTTAAATTTGTGACAGTTCAGTATTCCCTCCAGGCCTTGTGTTTAAATTTGTGACAGTTCAGTATTTCCTCCAGGCCTTGTGTTTAAATTTGTAACATTTCAGTATTTCCTCCAGGCCCTGTGTTTAAATTTGTGACAGTTCAGTATTTCCTCCAGACCCTGTGCTTAAATTTGTAACAGTTCAGTATTTCCTCCAGGCCCTGTGTTTAAATTTGTGACAGTTCAGTATTTCCTCCAGGCCTTGTGTTTAAATTTGTGACAGTTCAGTATTTACTCCAGGCCCTGTGTTTAAATTTGTGACATTTCAGTATTCCCTCCAGGCCTTGTGTTTAAATTTGTGACAGTTCAGTATTCCCTCCAGGCCCTGTGTTTAAATTTGTGACAGTTCAGTATTTCCTCCAGGCCTTGTGTTTAAATTTGTGACAGTTCAGTATTTCCTCCAGTCCCTGTGTTTAAATTTGTGACAGTTCAGTATTTCCTCCAGGCCTTGTGTTTAAATTTGTGACAGTTCAGTATTTCCTCCAGGCCTTGTGTTTAAAGCTGTGACAGACCAGTATTTCCTCCAGGACTTGTGTTTAAATTTGTGACAGTTCAGTATTACCTCCAGGCCTTGCGTTTAAATTTGTGACAGTTCAGTATTACCTGCAGGCCTTGTGTTTAATTTTGTGACAGTTCAGTATTTCCTCCAGGCCTTGTGTTTAAAGCTGTGACAGACCAGTATTTCCTCCAGGCCTTGTGTTTAAATTTGTGACAGTTCAGTATTACCTCCAGGCCTTGTGTTTAAATTTGTGACAGTTCAGTATTCCCTCCAGGCCTTGTGTTTAAATTTGTGACAGTTCAGTATTTCCTCCAGGCCTTGTGTTTAAAGCTGTGACAGACCAGTATTTCCTCCAGGCCTTGTGTTTAAATTTGTGACAGTTCAGTATTCCCTCCAGGCCTTGTGTTTAAATTTGTGACAGTTCAATTTTTCGTTCAGGCCCTGTGTTTAAATTTGTGACAGTTCAGTATTTCCTCCAGGCCTTGTGTTTAAATTTGTGACAGTTCAGTATTTCCTCCAGGCCTTGTGTTTAAATTTGTGACAGTTCAGTATTCCCTCCAGGCCTTGTGTTTAAATTTGTGACAGTTCAGTATTTCCTCCAGGCCTTGTGTTTAAATTTGTAACAGTTCAGTATTTCCTCCAGGCCCTGTATTTAAATTTGTGACAGTTCAGTATTTCCTCCAGACCCTGTGCTTAAATTTGTGACAGTTCAGTATTTCCTCCAGGCCCTGTGTTTAAATTTGTGACAGTTCAGTATTTCCTCCAGGCCTTGTGTTTAAATTTGTGACAGTTCAGTATTCCCTCCAGGCCTTGTGTTTAAATTTGTGAAGTTCAGTATTCCCTCCAGGCCTTTTGTTTAAATTTGTGAGAGTTCAGTATTTCCTCCAGGCCTTGTGTTTAAATTTGTGAGAGTTCAGTATTTCCTCCAGGCCTTGTGTTTAAATTTGTGACAGTTCAGTATTCCCTCCAGGCCTTGTGTTTAAATTTGTGAGAGTTCAGTATTTCCTCCAGGCCTTGTGTTTAAATTTGTGACAGTTCAGTATTCCCTCCAGGCCTTGTGTTTAAATTTGTGAGAGTTCAGTATTTTCTCCAGGCCCTGTGTTTAAACTTGTGACAGTTCAGTATTCCCTCCAGGCCCAGTGTTTAAATTTGTGACAGTTCAGTATTCCCTCCAGGCCTTGTGTTTAAATTTGTGACCGTTCAGTAGTTCCTCCAGGCCCTGTGTTTAAATTTGTGACAGTTCAGTATTCCCTCCAGGCCTTGTGTTTAAATTTGTGACAGTTCAGTATTCCCTCCAGGCCTTGTGTTTAAATTTGTGACCGTTCAGTAGTTCCTCCAGGCCCTGTGTTTAAATTTGTGACAGTTCAGTATTTCCTCCAGGCCTTGTGTTTAAATTTGTGACAGTTCAGTATTTCCTCCAGGCCCTGTGTTTAAATTTGTGACAGTTCAGTATTTCCTCCAGGCCTTGTGTTTAAATTTGTGACAGTTCAGTATTCCCTCCAGGCCTTGTGTTTAAATTTGTGAAAGTTCAGGATTTCCTCCAGGCCCTGTGTTTAAATTTGTGACAGTTCAGTATTTCCTCCAGGCCCTGTGTTTAAATTTGTGACAGTTCAGTATTTCCTCCAGGCCCTGTGTTTAAATTTGTGACAGTTCAGTATTTCCTCCAGGCCTTGTGTTTAAATTTGTGACAGTTCAGTATTCCCTCCAGGCCTTGTGTTTAAATTTGTGACCGTTCAGGATTTCCTCCAGGCCCTGTGTTTAAATTTGTGACAGTTCAGTATTTACTCCAGGCCCTGTGTTTAAATTTGTGACAGTTCAGTATTTCCTCCAGGCCTTGTGTTTAAATTTGTAACATTTCAGTATTTCCTCCAGGCCCTGTGTTTAAATTTGTGACAGTTCAGTATTTCCTCCAGACCCTGTGCTTAAATTTGTAACAGTTCAGTATTTCCTCCAGGCCCTGTGTTTAAATTTGTGACAGTTCAGTATTTCCTCCAGGCCTTGTGTTTAAATTTGTGACAGTTCAGTATTTACTCCAGGCCCTGTGTTTAAATTTGTGACATTTCAGTATTCCCTCCAGGCCTTGTGTTTAAATTTGTGACAGTTCAGTATTCCCTCCAGGCCCTGTGTTTAAATTTGTGACAGTTCAGTATTTCCTCCAGGCCTTGTGTTTAAATTTGTGACAGTTCAGTATTTCCTCCAGTCCCTGTGTTTAAATTTGTGACAGTTCAGTATTTCCTCCAGGCCTTGTGTTTAAATTTGTGACAGTTCAGTATTTCCTCCAGGCCTTGTGTTTAAAGCTGTGACAGACCAGTATTTCCTCCAGGACTTGTGTTTAAATTTGTGACAGTTCAGTATTACCTCCAGGCCTTGCGTTTAAATTTGTGACAGTTCAGTATTACCTGCAGGCCTTGTGTTTAATTTTGTGACAGTTCAGTATTTCCTCCAGGCCTTGTGTTTAAAGCTGTGACAGACCAGTATTTCCTCCAGGCCTTGTGTTTAAATTTGTGACAGTTCAGTATTACCTCCAGGCCTTGTGTTTAAATTTGTGACAGTTCAGTATTCCCTCCAGGCCTTGTGTTTAAATTTGTGACAGTTCAGTATTTCCTCCAGGCCTTGTGTTTAAAGCTGTGACAGACCAGTATTTCCTCCAGGCCTTGTGTTTAAATTTGTGACAGTTCAGTATTCCCTCCAGGCCTTGTGTTTAAATTTGTGACAGTTCAATTTTTCGTTCAGGCCCTGTGTTTAAATTTGTGACAGTTCAGTATTTCCTCCAGGCCTTGTGTTTAAATTTGTGACAGTTCAGTATTTCCTCCAGGCCTTGTGTTTAAATTTGTGACAGTTCAGTATTCCCTCCAGGCCTTGTGTTTAAATTTGTGACAGTTCAGTATTTCCTCCAGGCCTTGTGTTTAAATTTGTAACAGTTCAGTATTTCCTCCAGGCCCTGTATTTAAATTTGTGACAGTTCAGTATTTCCTCCAGACCCTGTGCTTAAATTTGTGACAGTTCAGTATTTCCTCCAGGCCCTGTGTTTAAATTTGTGACAGTTCAGTATTTCCTCCAGGCCTTGTGTTTAAATTTGTGACAGTTCAGTATTCCCTCCAGGCCTTGTGTTTAAATTTGTGAAGTTCAGTATTCCCTCCAGGCCTTTTGTTTAAATTTGTGAGAGTTCAGTATTTCCTCCAGGCCTTGTGTTTAAATTTGTGAGAGTTCAGTATTTCCTCCAGGCCTTGTGTTTAAATTTGTGACAGTTCAGTATTCCCTCCAGGCCTTGTGTTTAAATTTGTGAGAGTTCAGTATTTCCTCCAGGCCTTGTGTTTAAATTTGTGACAGTTCAGTATTCCCTCCAGGCCTTGTGTTTAAATTTGTGAGAGTTCAGTATTTTCTCCAGGCCCTGTGTTTAAACTTGTGACAGTTCAGTATTCCCTCCAGGCCCAGTGTTTAAATTTGTGACAGTTCAGTATTCCCTCCAGGCCTTGTGTTTAAATTTGTGACCGTTCAGTAGTTCCTCCAGGCCCTGTGTTTAAATTTGTGACAGTTCAGTATTCCCTCCAGGCCTTGTGTTTAAATTTGTGACAGTTCAGTATTCCCTCCAGGCCTTGTGTTTAAATTTGTGACCGTTCAGTAGTTCCTCCAGGCCCTGTGTTTAAATTTGTGACAGTTCAGTATTTCCTCCAGGCCTTGTGTTTAAATTTGTGACAGTTCAGTATTTCCTCCAGGCCCTGTGTTTAAATTTGTGACAGTTCAGTATTTCCTCCAGGCCTTGTGTTTAAATTTGTGACAGTTCAGTATTCCCTCCAGGCCTTGTGTTTAAATTTGTGAAAGTTCAGGATTTCCTCCAGGCCCTGTGTTTAAATTTGTGACAGTTCAGTATTTCCTCCAGGCCCTGTGTTTAAATTTGTGACAGTTCAGTATTTCCTCCAGGCCCTGTGTTTAAATTTGTGACAGTTCAGTATTTCCTCCAGGCCTTGTGTTTAAATTTGTGACAGTTCAGTATTCCCTCCAGGCCTTGTGTTTAAATTTGTGACCGTTCAGGATTTCCTCCAGGCCCTGTGTTTAAATTTGTGACAGTTCAGTATTTACTCCAGGCCCTGTGTTTAAATTTGTGACAGTTCAGTATTTCCTCCAGGCCTTGTGTTTAAATTTGTGACAGTTCAGGATTTCCTCCAGGCCTTGTGTTTAAATTTGTGACAGTTCAGTATTTCCTCCAGGCCTTGTGTTTAAAGCTGTGACAGACCAGTATTTCCTCCAGGCCTTGTGTTTAAATTTGTGACAGTTCAGTATTACCTCCAGGCCTTGTGTTTAAATTTGTGACAGTTCAGTATTCCCTCCAGGCCTTGTGTTTAAATTTGTGACAGTTCAGTATTTCCTCCAGGCCTTGTGTTTAAAGCTGTGACAGACCAGTATTTCCTCCAGGCCTTGTGTTTAAATTTGTGACAGTTCAGTATTCCCTCCAGGCCTTGTGTTTAAATTTGTGACAGTTCAGTTTTTCGTTCAGGCCCTGTGTTTAAATTTGTGACTGTTCAGTATTTCCTCCAGGCCTTGTGTTTAAATTTGTGACAGTTCAGTATTTCCTCCAGGCCTTGTGTTTAAATTTGTGACAGTTCAGTATTTCCTCCAGGCCTTGTGTTTAAATTTGTGACAGTTCAGTAGTTCCTCCAGGCCCTGTGTTTAAATTTGTGACAGTTCAGTATTTCCTCCAGGCCTTGTGTTTAAATTTGTGACAGTTCAGTATTTCCTCCAGGCCTTGTGTTTAAATTTGTGACAGTTCAGTATTCCCTCCAGGCCTTGTGTTTAAATTTGTGACAGTTCAGTATTTCCTCCAGGCCTTGTGTTTAAATTTGTAACAGTTCAGTATTTCCTCCAGGCCCTGTATTTAAATTTGTGACAGTTCAGTATTTCCTCCAGACCCTGTGCTTAAATTTGTGACAGTTCAGTATTTCCTCCAGGCCTTGTGTTTAAATTTGTGACAGTTCAGTATTCCCTCCAGGCCTTGTGTTTAAATTTGTGACAGTTCAGTATTCCCTCCAGGCCTTGTGTTTAAATTTGTGAGAGTTCAGTATTTCCTCCAGGCCTTGTGTTTAAATTTGTGAGAGTTCAGTATTTCCTCCAGGCCTTGTGTTTAAATTTGTGACAGTTCAGTATTTCCTCCAGGCCTTGTGTTTAAATTTGTGACAGTTCAGTATTCCCTCCAGGCCTTGTGTTTAAATTTGTGAGAGTTCAGTATTTTCTCCAGGCCCTGTGTTTAAACTTGTGACAGTTCAGTATTCCCTCCAGGCCCAGTGTTTAAATTTGTGACAGTTCAGTATTCCCTCCAGGCCCTGTGTTTAAATTTGTGACAGTTCAGTATTTCCTCCAGGCCCTGTGTTTAAATTTGTGACAGTTCAGTATTTCCTCCAGGCCCTGTGTTTAAATTTGTGACAGTTCAGTATTTCCTCCAGGCCTTGTGTTTAAATTTGTGACAGTTCAGTATTCCCTCCAGGCCTTGTGTTTAAATTTGTGACCGTTCAGGATTTCCTCCAGGCCCTGTGTTTAAATTTGTGACAGTTCAGTATTTCCTCCAGGCCCTGTGTTTAAATTTTTGACAGTTCAGTATTTCCTGATGGCCTTGTGTTTAAATTTGTGACAGTTCAGTATTTCCTCCAGGCCTTGTGTTTAAATTTGTGACAGTTCAGGATTTCCTCCAGGCCTTGTGTTTAAATTTGTGACAGTTCAGTATTTCCTCCAGGACTTGTGTTTAAATTTGTGACAGTTCAGTATTTCCTCCAGGCCTTGTGTTTAAATTTGTGACAGTTCAGTATTTCCTCCAGGCCTTGTGTTTAAATTTGTGACAGTTCAGTATTTCCTCCAGGCCTTGTGTTTAAATTTGTGACAGTTCAGTATTTCCTCCAGGCCCTGTGTTTAAATTTGTGACAGTTCAGTATTTCCTCCAGGCCTTGTGTTTAAATTTGTGACAGTTCAGTATTTCCTCCAGGCCTTGTGTTTAAATTTGTGACAGTTCAGTATTTCCTCCAGGTCTTGTGTTTAAATTTGTGACAGTTCAGTATTTCCTCCAGGCCCTGTGTTTAAATTTGTGACAGTTCAGTATTTCCTCCAGGCCTTGTGTTTAAATTTGTGACAGTTCAGTATTTCCTCCAGGCCCTGTGTTTAAATTTGTGACAGTTCAGTATTTCCTCCAGGCCTTGTGTTTAAATTTGTGACAGTTCAGTATTTCCTCCAGGCCTTGTGTTTAAATTTGTGACAGTTCAGTAGTTCCTCCAGGCCCTGTGTTTAAATTTGTGACAGTTCAGTATTTCCTCCAGGCCTTGTGTTTAAATTTGTGACATTTCAGGATTTCCTCCAGGCCTTGTGTTTAAATTTGTGACAGTTCAGTATTTCCTCCAGGCCTTGTGTTTAAAGCTGTGACAGACTAGTATTTCCTCCAGGCCTTGTGTTTAAATTTGTGACAGTTCAGTATTTCCTCCAGGCCTTGTGTTTAAATTTGTGACTGTTCAGTATTTCCTCCAGGCCTTGTGTTTAAATTTGTGACAGTTCAGTTTTTCATTCAGGCCCTGTGTTTAAATTTGTGACTGTTCAGTATTTCCTCCAGACCCTGTGTTTAAATTTGTAACAGTTCAGTATTTCCTCCAGGCCCTGTGTTTAAATTTGTGACAGTTCAGTATTTCCTCCAGGCCTTGTGTTTAAATTTGTGAGAGTTCAGTATTTCCTCCAGGCCTTGTGTTTAAATTTGTGACAGTTCAGTATTCCCTCCAGGCCTTGTGTTTAAATTTGTGACAGTTCAGTATTCCTTCCAGGCCTTGTGTTTAAATTTGTGACAGTTCAGTATTTCCTCCAGGCCCTGTGTTTAAATTTGTAACAGTTCAGTATTTCCTCCAGGCCCTGTGTTTAAATTTGTGACAGTTCAGTATTTCCTCCAGGCCTTGTGTTTAAATTTGTGACAGTTCAGTATTTCCTCCAGGCCTTGTGTTTAAATTTGTGACAGTTCAGTATTTCCTCCAGGCATTGTGTTTAAATTTGTGACAGTTCAGTATTTCCTCCAGGCCCTGTGTTTAAATTTGTGACAGTTCAGTATTTACTCCAGGCCTTGTGTTTAAATTTGTGACAGTTCAGTATTTCCTCCAGGCCTTGTGTTTAAATTTGTGACAGTTCAGTATTTCCTCCAGGCCTTGTGTTTAAATTTGTGACAGTTCAGTATTTCCTCCAGGCCTTGTGTTTAAATTTGTGACAGTTCAGTATTTCCTCCAGGCCCTGTGTTTAAATTTGTGACAGTTCAGTATTTCCTCCAGGCCCTGTGTTTAAATTTCTGACAGGTCAGTATTCCCTCCAGGCCTTGTGTTTAAATTTGTGACAGTTCAGTATTTCCTCCAGACCCTGTGTTTAAATTTGTGACAGTTCAGTATTTCCTCCAGGCCCTGTGTTTAAATTTGTGACAGTTCAGTATTTCCTCCAGGCCCTGTGTTTAAATTTGTGACAGTTCAGTATTTCCTCCAGGCCTTGTGTTTAAATTTGTGACAGTTCAGTATTTCCTCCAGGCCTTGTGTTTAAATTTGTGACAGTTCAGTATTTCCTCCAGGCCTTGTGTTTAAATTTGTGACAGTTCAGTATTTCCTCCAGGCCTTGTGTTTAAATTTGTGACAGTTCAGTATTTCCTCCAGGCCCTGTGTTTAAATTTGTGACAGTTCAGTATTTCCTCCAGGCCTTGTGTTTAAATTTGTGACAGTTCAGTATTTCCTCCAGGCCTCGTGTTTAAATTTGTGACAGTTCAGTATTTCCTCCAGACCCTGTGTTTAAATTTGTGACAGTTCAGTATTTCCTCCAGGCCCTGTGTTTAAATTTGTAACAGTTCAGTATTTCCTCCAGGCCTTGTGTTTAAATTTGTGACAGTTCAGTATTTCCTCCAGGCCTTGTGTTTAAATTTGTGACAGTTCAGTATTTCCTCCAGGCCTTGTGTTTAAATTTGTGACAGTTCAGTATTTCCTCCAGGCCTTGTGTTTAAATTTGTGACAGTTCAGTATTTCCTCCAGGCCTTGTGTTTAAATTTGTGACAGTACAGTATTTCCTCCAGGCTTTGTGTTTAAATTTGTGACTGTTCAGTATTTCCTCCAGGCATTGTGTTTAAATTTGTGACAGTTCAGTATTTCCTCCAGACCCTGTGTTTAAAGTTGTGACAGTTCAGTCTTTCCTCCGGGCCCTGTGTTTAAATTTGTGACAGTTCAGTATTTCCTCCAGGCCCTGTGTTTAAATTTGTGACAGTTCAGTATTTCCTCCAGGCCTTGTGTTTAAATTTGTGAGAGTTCAGTATTTCCTCCAGGCCTTGTGTTTAAATTTGTGACAGTTCAGTATTTCCTCCAGGCCTTGTGTTTAAATTTGTAACAGTTCAGTATTTCCTCCAGGCCTTGTGTTTAAATTTCTGACAGTTCAGTATTCCCTCCATGCCTTGTGTTTAAATTTGTGAGAGTTCAATATTTCCTCCAGGCCCTGTGTTTAAATTTGTGACAGTTCAGTATTTCCTCCAGGCCTTGTGTTTAAATTACTGACAGTTCAGTATTTACTCCAGGCCTTGTGTTTAAATTTGTGAGAGTTCAGTACTTCCTCCAGGCCTTGTGTTTAAATTTGTGAGAGTTCAGTATTCCTTCCAGGCCTTCTGTTTAAATTTGTGACAGTTCAGTATTTCCTCCAGACCCTGTGTTTAAATTTGTAACAGTTCAGTATTTCCTCCAGGCCTTGTGTTTAAATTTCTGACAGTTCAGTATTCCCTCCATGCCTTGTGTTTAAATTTGTGAGAGTTCAATATTTCCTCCAGGCCCTGTGTTTAAATTTGTGACAGTTCAGTATTCCCTCCAGGCCTTGTGTTTAAATTTGTGACAGTTCAGTATTTCCTCCAGGACTTGTGTTTAAAGTTGTGACAGTTCAGTATTTCCTCCAGGCATTGTGTTTAAATTTGTGACAGTTCAGTATTTCCTCCAGGCGTTGTGTTTAAATTTGTGACAGTTCAGTATTTCCTCCAGGCCTTGTGTTTAAATTTGTGACAGTTCAGTATTTCCTCCAGGCCTTGTGTTTAAATTTGTGACAGTTCAGTATTTCCTCCAGGCCCTGTGTTTAAATTTGTGACAGTTCAGTATTTCCTCCAGGCCTTGTGTTTAAATTTGTGACAGTTCAGTATTTCCTCCAGTCCTTGTGTTTAAATTTGTGACAGTTCAGTATTTCCTCCAGGCCTTGTGTTTAAATTTGTGACAGTTCAGTATTTCCTCCAGGCCTTGTTTTTAAATTTGTGACAGTTCAGTATTACCTACAGGCCTTGTGTTTAAATTTGTGACAGTTCAGTATTTCCTCCAGACCCTGTGTTTAAGTTTGTGACAGTTCAGTATTTCCTCCAGACCCTGTGTTTAAATTTGTAACAGTTCAGTATTTCCTCCAGGCCTTGTGTTTAAATTTCTGACAGTTCAGTATTCCCTCCAGGCCTTGTGTTTAAATTTGTGAGAGTTCAATATTTCCTCCAGGCCCTGTGTTTAAATTTGTGACAGTTCAGTATTCCCTCCAGGCCTTGTGTTTAAATTTGTGACAGTTCAGTATTTCCTCCAGGACTTGTGTTTAAAGTTGTGACAGTTCAGTATTTCCTCCAGGCATTGTGTTTAAATTTGTGACAGTTCAGTATTTCCTCCAGGCCTTGTGTTTAAATTTGTGACAGTTCAGGATTTCCTCCAGGCCTTGTGTTTAAATTTGTGACAGTTCAGTATTTCCTCCAGGCCTTGTGTTTAAATTTGTGACAGTTCAGTATTTCCTCCAGGCCTTGTGTTTAAATTTGTGACAGTTCAGTATTTCCTCCAGGCCCTGTGTTTAAATTTGTGACAGTTCAGTATTTCAACCAGGCCTTGTGTTTAAATTTGTGACAGTTCAGTATTTCCTCCAGGCCTTGTGTTTAAATTTGTGACAGTTCAGTATTTCCTCCAGGCCCTGTGTTTAAATTTGTGACAGTTCAGTATTTCCTCCAGGCCTTGTGTTTAAATTTGTGACAGTTCAGTATTTCCTCCAGGCCTTGTGTTTAAATTTGTGACAGTTCAGTATTTCCTCCAGACCCTGTGTTTAAGTTTGTGACAGTTCAGTATTTCCTCCAGGCCTTGTGTTTAAATTTGTGACAGTTCAGTATTTCCTCCAGGCCCTGTGTTTAAATTTGTGACAGTTCAGGATTTCCTCCAGGCCTTGTGTTTAAATTTGTGACAGTTCAGGATTTCCTCCAGACCCTGTGTTTAAGTTTGTGACAGTTCAGTATTTCCTCCAGACCTTGTGTTTAAATTTGTGACAGTTCAGTATTTCCTCCAGGCCTTGTTTTTAAATTTGTGACAGTTCAGTATTTCCTACAGGCCTTGTGTTTAAATTTGTGACAGTTCAGTATTTCCTCCAGACCCTGTGTTTAAGTTTGTGACAGTTCAGTATTTCCTCCAGACCCTGTGTTTAAATTTGTAACAGTTCAGTATTTCCTCCAGGCCTTGTGTTTAAATTTGTGAGAGTTCAGTATTCCTTCCAGGCCTTGTGTTTAAATTTGTGACAGTTCAGTATTTCCTCCAGACCCTGTGTTTAAATTTGTAACAGTTCAGTATTTCCTCCAGGCCTTGTGTTTAAATTTCTGACAGTTCAGTATTCCCTCCAGGCCTTGTGTTTAAATTTGTGAGAGTTCAATATTTCCTCCAGGCCCTGTGTTTAAATTTGTGACAGTTCAGTATTCCCTCCAGGCCTTGTGTTTAAATTTGTGACAGTTCAGTATTTCCTCCAGGACTTGTGTTTAAAGTTGTGACAGTTCAGTATTTCCTCCAGGCATTGTGTTTAAATTTGTGACAGTTCAGTATTTCCTCCAGGCCTTGTGTTTAAATTTGTGACAGTTCAGGATTTCCTCCAGGCCTTGTGTTTAAATTTGTGACAGTTCAGTATTTCCTCCAGGCCCTGTGTTTAAATTTGTGACAGTTCAGTATTTCCTCCAGGCCTTGTGTTTAAATTTGTGACAGTTCAGTATTTCCTCCAGGCCTTGTGTTTAAATTTGTGACAGTTCAGTATTTCCTCCAGGCCTTGTGTTTAAATTTGTGACAGTTCAGTATTTCCTCCAGGCCTTGTGTTTAAATTTGTGACAGTTCAGTATTTCCTCCAGGCCCTGTGTTTAAATTTGTGACAGTTCAGTATTTCCTCCAGGCCTTGTGTTTAAATTTGTGACAGTTCAGTATTTCCTCCAGGCCTTGTGTTTAAATTTGTGACAGTTCAGTATTTACTCCAGGCCTTGTGTTTAAATTTGTGAGAGTTCAGTATTTCCTCCAGGCCTTGTGTTTAAATTTGTGACAGTTCAGTATTTCCTCCAGGCCCTGTGTTTAAATTTGTGACTGTTCAGTATTTCCTCCAGGCATTGTGTTTAAATTTGTGACAGTTCAGTATTTCCTCCAGACCCTGTGTTTAAATTTGTGACAGTTCAGTATTTCCTCCAGGCCTTGTGTTTAAATTTGTGTGAGTTCAGTATTTCCTCCAGGCCTTGTGTTTAAATTTGTGACAGTTCAGTATTTCCTCCAGGCCTTGTGTTTAAATTACTGACAGTTCAGTATTCCCTCCAGGCCTTGTGTTTAAATTTGTGAGAGTTCAGTACTTCCTCCAGGCGTTGTGTTTAAATTTGTGACCGTTCAGTAGTTCCTCCAGGCCCTGTGTTTAAATTTGTGAGAGTTCAGTATTTCCTCCAGGCCTTGTGTTTAAATTTGTGACTGTTCAGTATTTACTCCAGGCCCTGTGTTTAAATTTGTGACAGTTCAGTATTTACTCCAGGCCTTGTGTTTAAATTTGTGACAGTTCAGTCTTTCCTCCAGGCCTTGTGTTTAAATTTCTGACAGTTCAGTATTTCCTCCAGCCCCTGTGTTTAAATTTGTGACAGTTCAGTATTTCCTCCAGGCCTTGTGTTTAAATTTGTGACAGTTCAGTATTTCCTCCAGACCCTGTGTTTAAGTTTGTGACAGTTCAGTATTTCCTCCAGGCCTTGTGTTTAAATTTGTGACAGTTCAGTATTTCCTCCAGGCCCTGTGTTTAAATTTGTGACAGTTCAGGATTTCCTCCAGGCCCTGTGTTTAAAGCTGTGACAGACCAGTATTTCCTCCAGACCTTGTGTTTAAATTTGTGACAGTTCAGTATTTCCTCCAGGCCTTGTGTTTAAATTTGTGACAGTTCAGTATTTCCTGCAGACCCTGTGTTTAAGTTTGTGACAGTTCAGTATTTCCTCCAGACCCTGTGTTTAAATTTGTAACAGTTCAGTATTTCCTCCAGGCCTTGTGTTTAAATTTGTGAGAGTTCAGTATTCCCTCCAGGCCTTGTGTTTAAATTTGTGACAGTTCAGTATTTCCTCCAGATCCTGTGTTTAAATTTGTAACAGTTCAGTATTTCCTCCAGGCCTTGTGTTTAAATTTCTGACAGTTCAGTATACCCTCCAGGCCTTGTGTTTAAATTTGTGAGAGTTCAATATTTCCTCCAGGCCCTGTGTTTAAATTTGTGACAGTTCAGTATTCCCTCCAGGCCTTGTGTTTAAATTTGTGACAGTTCAGTATTTCCTCCAGGACTTGTGTTTAAAGTTGTGACAGTTCAGTATTTCCTCCAGGCATTGTGTTTAAATTTGTGACAGTTCAGTATTTCCTCCAGGCCTTGTGTTTAAATTTGTGACAGTTCAGGATTTCCTCCAGGCCTTGTGTTTAAATTTGTGACAGTTCAGTATTTCCTCCAGGCCTTGTGTTTAAATTTGTGACAGTTCAGTATTTCCTCCAGGCCCTGTGTTTAAATTTGTGACAGTTCAGTATTTCCTCCAGGCCTTGTGTTTAAATTTGTGACAGTTCAGTATTTCCTCCAGGCCTTGTGTTTAAATTTGTGACAGTTCAGTATTCCCTCCAGGCCTTGTGTTTAAATTTGTGAGAGTTCAGTATTTCCTCCAGGCCTTGTGTTTAAATTTGTGACAGTTCAGTATTTCCTCCAGGCCCTGTGTTTAAATTTGTGACTGTTCAGGATTTCCTCCAGGCCCTGTGTTTAAAGCTGTGACAGGCCAGTATTTCCTCCAGACCTCGTGTTTAAATTTGTGACAGTTCAGTATTTCCTCCAGGCCTTGTTTTTAAATTTGTGACAGTTCAGTATTTCCTCCAGGCCTTGTGTTTAAATTTGTGACAGTTCAGTATTTCCTCCAGGCCTTGTTTTTAAATTTGTGACAGTTCAGTATTTACTCCAGGCCTTGTGTTTAAATTTGTGACAGTTCAGTATTTCCTCCAGGCCTTGTGTTTAAATTTGTGACAGTTCAGTATTTCCTCCAGACCCTGTGTTTAAATTTGTGACAGTTCAGTATTTCCTCCAGGCCTTGTGTTTAAATTTGTGACAGTTCAGTATTTCCTCCAGGCCCTGTGTTTAAATTTGTGACAGTTCAGGATTTCCTCCAGGCCCTGTGTTTAAAGCTGTGACAGACCAGTATTTCCTCCAGACCTTGTGTTTAAATTTGTGACAGTTCAGTATTTCCTCCAGGCCTTGTTTTTAAATTTGTGACAGTTCAGTATTCCCTCCAGGCCTTGTGTTTAAATTTGTGACCGTTCAGTATTTCCTCCAGGCCTTGTGTTTAAATTTGTGACAGTTCAGTATTCCCTCCAGGCCTTGTGTTTAAATTTGTGACAGTTCAGTATTCCCTCCAGGCCTTGTGTTTAAATTTGTGACCGTTCAGTATTTCCTCCAGGCCTTGTGTTTAAATTTGTGACAGTTCAGTATTCCCTGCAGGCCTTGTGTTTAAATTTGTGACAGTTCAGTATTCCCTCCAGGCCTTGTGTTTAAATTTGTGACAGTTCAGTATTTCCTCCAGGACTTGTGTTTAAATTTGTGACAGTTCAGTATTCCCTCCAGGCCTTGTGTTTAAATTTGTGACAGTTCAGTATTTCCTCCAGGCCTGGTGTTTAAATTTGTGACAGTTCAGTATTCCCTCCAGGCCTTGTGTTTAAATTTGTGACAGTTCAGTATTTCCTCCAGGACTTGTGTTTAAATTTGTGACAGTTCAGTATTTCCTCCAGGACTTGTGTTTAAATTTGTGACAGTTCAGTATTTCCTCCAGGCATTGTGTTTAAATTTGTGACAGTTCAGTATTTCCTCCAGACCCTGTGTTTAAATTTGTAACAGATCAGTATTTCCTCCAGGCACTGTGTTTAAATTTGTGACAGTTCAGTATTTCCTCCAGGCCTTGTGTTTAAATTTGTGACAGTTCAGTATTTCCTCCAGGCCTTGTGTTTAAATTTGTGACAGTTCAGTATTTCCTCCAGACCCTGTGTTTAAATTTGTGACAGTTCAGTATTTCCTCCAGGCCTTGTGTTTAAATTTGTGACAGTTCAGTATTTCCTCCAGGCCTTGTGTTTAAATTTGTGACAGTTCAGTATTTCCTCCAG